>NC_066536.1:13824162-14091662 GCF_024679095.1 Eriocheir sinensis
AAGGAAGATGAACAGCTTTGTGAGCTGCAAATCAACTACCTGTGCTGGGATTTGAACCAGAGCCCATGGATTTATAGCTAAGCACACTAACCCCTGCACCAAGGAGGCATTTTATATATATATATAAATATAAATATATATATATATATATATATATATATATATATATATATATATATATATATATATATATATATATATATATACAGTGGTACCTTGGAATATGAGTTTTATTCGTTCCAAGACCGAGCTCGTAAACCAATTTACTCGTATTCTAAAACGAATTTTCCTATTGAAATTAATGGAGTTCCACTTAATTCGTTCCAGGCCCAAAAAATTGAAAAAAATTAAATATATAGGTATATTTTTTTAGAATTTGGTAGAATGCATAGTTTTCACTCCTTTCGCAACATCAAGCTTCTTAAGTTTTTCCCTTTTCTTCAAAATGGTGCAAATTGTGGATGTAGAACGAAAGTACTGCATAGCAAGCTGAGACACACGAACACCCCTTTCAGACTTTTCAATGATCTCTTTCTTATCTTCTGTTGTTATTGATCCTTTTTTCCTTCTCTCACTGCCTTCAGTGGCACCTGTCTTCCTCTTGGGTGCGATTGTGTGTTATGTGGGTGAAAATACTCAAAGAAGTGATCAGAAAGCACGTCAGTTCACCCGCCCAACCTCAGACAAACACTGACTGTGTACATGTGCTCGGCCGACCAATAACTTGGGCGGCTGCCACGAGATTGCAGTCGCCGCGCAGGATTTTCAAAACAGTCACAGGCGGATGCTTGCCATTTCCTCACATTTGCTCGTATTCTAGTTTATCGCTCGTACTCTAAATCGATTTTTTACGAGTTGAAATGCTCGTATTCTAATTTACTCGTACACTAAGTTACTCGTATTCCGAGGTTCCACTGTATATATATATATATATATATATATATATATATATATATATATATATATATATATATATATATATACAGGTAACTCGATTTACGCGAGTTTGTTTTACGCGTTTTTTAAATAACGTGGGATCCAAAATCCAAATGAATGTATAATTTACACGTTTTTTTCCACTTATACGCGATATTTTATGGAGTGGCCACCAGATGTCTCACACAACTGGACTCACACAGCGCCACGGCCACACAGCTGACCTCAGTTCTTCCCGCGCGCCACTTGAACAACAAAACAGTACCCACGCTGCCACGATACTCAACAATAGGGGTGGGCAGGCACCAGCTATTTGGTACGGTACCGGTACCAGACTGCTCGGTACCGGTACCAATACTAGTCAGTTGCTCATGGTGTCCCTCATTTCTTCCTCACACGCGTGAGGCTGAGACTGAGTGCCTGAGTGGATATCTCGGTGATATGCATATTCTCTCTCTCTCTCCACTGAATGAAGTGAATATATATCTTTCGATAGAAACTTACCTCTTGTTTGATTTACGCGACCTCTTCAAGGACACAATACTCGTGTAAATCGAGTTACCTGTACATATATATTTTTTTCTTCGTGACCTGAAAGAAAATATTATATATATATATATATATATATATATATATATATATATATATATATATATATATATATATATATATATATATACAGAGGTGGGCAATTGCGGTAATTAGTGTGGTAGTACCGCATCACAAAAAAGTACCGCACTACCGCAAAATTTCTGAAAATACTGCACTAAAAACTGCTTTACTTTTTTTGCGGTACTCTGAAAACTATCGAAGACGACATTTGCAGCTGGGCATGCTCACAATTTTTTTTTTTTCCAGTGAATTGGACTCAATCAGTTATCAGGATCAGTGATTCAATCATTCTGACTTTTCAGTTATTGTTCAAAATTAAACACTAAATAGACAGACTAAACTACTACACTGCGAATCTTCTTTAATCCGTGCAGTGCCGGCCATTTCAACCCAGACTCGTCTGTGATGCCGGCAGATTAAAAAAAAAAAAAATTTTTTTTAGCTTCAAAGAGTAAGATAATGGAAAAAACATGCAAAAAGTGGTTTAGCAAAGTGAATTTCTTAAAAACCCACCTTATAAATGTTGGTGTTGCCTCTCGGTGCATATTAAATGACAGTACTCTCACTCGGTTTTACATAGTTTTAAAAGCAATTGTACTATTTTAAGCATGTTTCCTTTGTTTGGATGGCCAGGATAGGCACTAAAGTATTTTTTATTTTGACTACCGCTACCGCAGTACTGCACACCGCACTGGGAAAGAAAACAATGGGACCGCACAACCGCAACCGCACTACTGATTTTTCAGTACCGCGCCCACCTCTGTGTACGTATGTATGTATGTATGTATGTATATATATATATATATATATATATATATATATATATATATATATATATATATATATATATATATATATATATATATATATATACACACACACACACACACATATACAACTCAAAATAATATATTGAGATCATGTGTTTAATAAGATGATTTTTACTGGTGGGAAAAAAAGAAGAAAAAAAAACTGCTAACATCATATTAGGCAGTCAACAACCGAGCAGCAAATCTAAAGGATTGGATAAGACATACAAAACCATGTGCTGCATGTTAAAAACTTCACCTTTTCTACTGTAATAGGAAAAGTAGATAAAAGTAGCTAATAATATGTTCATTTCCCATCTAATGAATTTATCCTTCCAAGATAAAAGTGGCATATGTATAACATAACAGCCCTGAACTTTGTCATTTGTGATATAAATTATTTAAAATCATTCATCTAAAGCCAATAAGATCCTTTACAAGGGTAAAATACTGCAATGAATGGTATCACTTATAAAATAATAGTAATAATGACCATGTAATAGTAGTAATTAAATTAATAGTAATACATATAACAAGTAAGTACAAACGCTGAAAACATTGCAAGACTTCATGTGAAGACTTGTATAAATAAATATATAAGCATGCTTCTGGAATAGCATCAAACTCATGCACATTCACACCCACATATGAGTGCCTAGGGTAATCCTGTACTGTCCAGCTCACCTCTGACTCTGGCTCCGACTCTGAGTCGTCTTTGCCCTTAGGAACCTCCTCCTCGGACTGCTCCTCGTCTGAGTGAGAGTTCACTTGGTCAACATCAGCCATGATTATCTGGTCTATTTCCTTCTTGCGGCTCTGAAGATCAACTCCAAGTTCCTCCTCTAACTGCTGTCTCACTTTTTTAGCTGAGATAGTGTCTAGGTCTGCCCCTTTGAGGATTACTGCAATAAAGAAACAAATAAATCACTGAGTACAAGTTGGCTGCATTACATGGAGCACAAATCTTCTTGAGTGATAGTAATATATACATAATGAATTTAATGCAATGCAATTTCTGGTCTAATAATGAGTGCTGTCCCAATGAGGATATAATGTTATAACAAACCTTTAATACCTTGCAAAATATGATAGCACAAAATATAGAATGCTGTAATTCATAAAAAAAAAATCAGAGCTATGCCATTTTGAATATAGGGGTGGTCGATTACCCCCCCCCCCTCCCAGCTATTGGGTTAGGTTGGTGTTCTTATTTTAGTTCATTTAATACTTTTTTGAGGTTTGCACATGAAAAAGTTAAAAAAAAGCATTGACAAAAAAATTTGAACTCGTGGTTACAAAATGAATATTTACTATAAAAATTAATATACGTAAAGTATCCAAGTAACAATACAGTGCCTATTGTAATTAGGACGGTTACTGCCCTGCCGCGATAAACCAATATTGGAGATCTGTATGGACGCCCAGTATACAAAGGTCTGCTTGAACGGCCACGCTGAAGGGTTTCCAGTCATCAAAACCTAAGCGCAAAACTGGTCGAAGCGGATTCAGAAAAAATGGAACCAGAATGAATAACTCAATGAAGGCCGCGCAAAGTAGCTGACCATGAGGTCTTTTCCCGCAAAAAAAGTACCAAGAACGCTCCAAGCAAAACCGTTGGTTGGTGGTGGAGCCCGCGCTGCTCACCTACGCTTCGCTCAGCTGCCATCTAGCAATTTTTAGTCTTTTCAGTAACCATATTTCACTTATTTTAACTGATAAACCCGATCTCCTTAAGTAAATCAGCGCTCCGCTTGGCTTACAAATGAATACCAACGTCAGGTTTAGAGTATACATCACCATCGTTTCAGAATATTTCACCCGCCCTCAAAAAAGTTCGTCACTTCACCAGCCATCAGCCAAGTTAGCGCCAAAAGGTCGCAACCCACGCAACGCCATCTCTTTCCCGTAAAAATCAATCTTTTCATAAGGCATTTGGCTGATTACTACTCGTAACACCCTACTAGGATCGCCAATGCATTGTCCCATCACATTATCTTAGGCTAAACATCAATAACGACAAAGAAATCCACGAAAATATTTCTCGTGCAAGGGGATGGACAGAGAAGGGACGCTAGCCCGCCATCTCTCGCCTTCCATTTTCAGACATTTTCTAGAAAACTTCCCCCCGTACCAACAGCAAATTTCACCTGGAACGTGAACTAGCGGGTATGGATTAATGCCGTAGGATACACAATCACGCCAGAAACAGCGCCAAATCCACCAAAAACCGGTATATTCCAGACCTGCGAGACTGCGTTGGTCCCCGTAATGCCGGTCTCGGCTCTCAGTAGGACGCTGCAAGGACCAACTGGCAAAGAAAGACACGCTCACCTTCACTTCACTTTTCCGCTGCAAGTAAATAATATAACGCCGCCTACTGCTCGGCAAATGATACACACGGGCCAGACGCGGCGATATGCTAGGCTCAGGGGGTCAAACACTGTAAGGAACTGTGGAAAATATCAAGACAAAGCGGCGAGTCTGACCTGTGGGTGGCGAGGGCCAGGCTGGGCGACGGGGAGTGACGCCGCGCCGCCGCCTGGCTACCCCGCCGCCGCCGCTGCCGCCACCTGGCAACGCCGCCGTCAACCCCTCCACCCGCAACACCGCCACCACCAACATGGCACCACCGCAATGCATGACTCTTCGCCTTCTTCCACGGCCACCTTCCCACCCTCGCCATTCCTGAGCCCCTAGGTAACACGCGCCCTTATTTCACGCCCTGCAAGATGGCACACTCACCCCTGTCCCTGCCGCACACCGCCCTGCAAAGTCTGCCTCGCTACGCACACTACTCACCGGAGATTTTCCTCTTCAGAGTTTCCCGGCTGATCTGTGCCATGTTCCCGTGTCAAGTGGGGCTTCTCTCGCCCGCCAGGTAAACACGATAGATCGCATCCCACGTAAATCGCCCTCTCGGAGAGTTTCATTTAATTGAGATTTGGAAAACGTGATGAATAAAAGTAAATAGAACCTGAACTATTACTTAAAATATATTAATGTCTGTGTAACCTGGTGGTAGGAGAGGGGAGGAGAGAAACCCTACTGCATGAAAACAAACCCCATATGGACATCTGCCTTCCACCCTGTGGGGACAAGTGTATGGAGTTATGTTCTCAGTATTATCCCACAAGTAGATATTGCTCGCTACTTATGTAAATGAGTCAAATGGAGGTATTTGAAAAGTTTTATTTGCTATGTGTCTTCCCGTTCTTTGTGAGGGTGGATGCGGTGGTGCCACGTGTAGCAGCCAGGAGGGCGGCGTGCACCGTGGGCCGCGGTCGCCTCTCGGGCCCCGGCCACACGAATCAAAATGGCGGAGCAAGGCTTTCCCTCCCGGATAGAGTTAAATATTTTGAAATTAAAGGAAAATACCAAAGACGTGCTTTTCGGGGCCCTTACAGTGACTATAGATCCACTAGGTATCAACCGAGCCAGTCAGCTCGTTGTAAATGTGCAGTGAGGAGGAAGATGGACCCCCTCTTACAAATAATAAAGGACTAATTTTCTGAGGAAAACGCACTCTTCGTGCTATTTCTTCCCCGTTTATGCATTATAGAGCCCTCTAGTAACGATAGAATCTGAGATGGACGTGTACTTTCAGAATGTTGATGTCAGCCCCCGAAATAAACTGGCCCACTGGAGTAGTCTCCATTCCCACTCCTATGACGCCATGTATAAAGATGATTTCCTTGTGCTTCAGTCTTCCTCCCTGTCTTAACTCACTGATCCTCGGTAGTAAGTGTCACCTGTTGGTCAGACACTTCGCGGCTCCCGTCTTCTGGAATATATAACCATGCAAATACACACCGGATAAAAGGTCTTTTTTTTATTCTTTGATCCTCCATTAGCCCCTTTGTTCTTTAGCCGGCAGAGCGTATGCTGGATTTGAGGGGGAAGGGTGCATGCTAGGAGGGAAGGCATTATTCCTTCAGTATGTGGGGATGCTTATAGTTGTTGGTAGGTTAGGTAGGATCTATGGGGCAGGCGACTATTGATTAGTGGCCGACCATTGTATTCCAGTGTTGAATAAGGTATGAGCATCTAAACCGTATTTCAGCGGATTTATTTCAAGCGTTCGCGAGTCTGGCGGGCGATCGAATCAGTCGGGGCCCATTATAGCTGCTGGGTCGATCTGCCGTACCATTTGATTGATTAACTGTATGCATGTAGTAACGGTAATTTATTCAAGACAGGCATACCTGTACCCTGACAGGCTGGGGTGAATACCGAGGGGACTGCAGTCATCACACCTGTTGAACATAGGTACTGCCTGACATTCGCCTCTGTGCCTCACTGTGCAAGGGCAAGGCGATATATCACCGAGGGGGGGGCACCGGCCCGAGGACTCTTGTCTCTTGACTCCACGGCCAAGGCGTGGCCAAATTTTTTTTAAATTCCTGCGGCTTCAGACAGTATATATATATATATATATATATATATATATATATATATATATATATATATATATATATATATATATATATATGACTCAGAGGTCAAAAATAGAATATACAATGATGAGCACTGCAGTTAACTTATAATAATTTCCAGTAAGGGTAATCAAGTGGTATACGTCAATGTTAGATTTATTAAACAGGGCACCGTTGACATTCCTTCAAGTCACCACAAATTCGAAGATCGATCTGTGTTACCACGCTTGATGCCTTGCAATGGGTACTCAAGTAACATTCCTTAGGCCATAACCTGAGCAGAAATGGATATAAATATCGACTAGAAACATGGGGAAAAGCCACAAACATTTTCCCAAATCATGTGAATCAAGAAAAAATAACTAATAAACAGCCTATCAATAAATAATTTTGAGAATCTTAATATAAATATATACATAACAATGGTGTGTTTCTCAGCACCAAAATTACTCAATCACAACTAATTTCTACCATGCTCTATCAAGGCTACTATATCACAAACACAAGGAAATTTGAGTTAACGTGAAGGTCTGCCATCCCAGACACGTCCTCTCCTTGACTCTGTTGCCCAACCACCACTAACACCTTGTCTACTCTGCTCTGCACAAACCCAAGCCACACTGAGACTTAGCAAACTGGCTACGGACTCCCTAGGCAAAGCTTGGGTATACTGATCAACACAAGCCTCATTGTTACCTTTTTTTCCTATAATAAGACACCTTTATTTAATGATGGGTTGAGGTGTGACAAGATTTGGGTGTGGTATGAGGCAGGATATATGAAAGTTGAATTGTTGACACCAAAACTCTACAAAAAAAGGTTCAAAATTAGATGTACTACTATTTATGCTGTTGAATTTTCTTACTCTACACATTAATGCTCTATTACTATTTATGTTCATGTATGTGTCAAACTCTTGACCATCAATCAACAATGGTTATCAAATTGTTCTGAATAGGAATTATTCTTGTAAAGTTACTATCACTCAGTTTTTATAGCTAATGCTAAAATTGTTAATATGAAACTGCATATTAAAATTCATTCAATAGAAAAATGCAACAGACTTATTACATGAAAATGCTTGCTAGAATATAAATAACAATACCTCAATGAAGCTAGATTACACTGATCTGAGACAGCATTATGAGTGAGCTCTAATAAAATGCAATCTTCATGATAAGCAAGCATCTCTGCCCATTAGAAGCCTCAACTCCCCAACCTGCAGTGAGTTTTGGTCAGGGAAACCATGGGAGAGAGGAAGAAAATTTAGATGCATTTAAGAAGGGCGTGCAAACCGCTGCGGTGCTTGAAAGGCAATCTTACTTCTACTACCAGACACATCACATCTATTTGAGCGATGACAACTCTATGTTTTCTTTTATTCCTTATCAGCTACCATGCTCTAGATAAATTAGAGTAAAAATTTGTGATGTAAAGCCTCCTATCATTTCTCATTGCTTAGATACAAGGAACCCTTTGAATGATACTTAGAAGTTTACCTCTAAATGCCTTTTAGCACTCTAATCAAATGAAGTATTTACATACATGATAGTTTTTGCCTGTTAGTGAAGATAAGGAATCAGTATGCATGTGCTGGGTATGCAACATATCATTTCTCTGGGGGCTCCGTCCACTTTCAAGCACCTTTAATGAACAAGTTTTCTTTTTCCTCACAGGACACTCGTATGTGACTGCCACACTATCCCTTTCTTAGAATATAATATTAATTTATTGCTTTGCCAGTAAATCACCATACATATATTCAAAACAATAATTACAGGATGTGAAATATAGTTCTGTTTATAATGAATGCAGTCTATCATGCAATGCTACAAAGGAAAAAAGAGCTAATTACAAATATCAATGTAAATGCCAGGAGAAAACTGAAAAATTAAGTGACAGGAAAAAACTGAAGAATTCATTGATTGCCTGATACACTATCCCAAGAGCAACTATCTCCTTTGATGGCAGGAATATAATTTTGTTAAGTTGTAATATATTGGGAGCAGAAGGCATTATGTTAGGGCCTTAAAACTGAGTGAATAGGTGAATATGGTAAAACAATATGTGTGTGTAAGAGAATGGTATCTGGCTGGCAATGCCTGTGAGGCAACACAGTGGCGGTACCCAAGGCAGAATATGGAGATTTCCTTCTGCAGCTCTTTTCTGCTTCTGAGGTTTTTTCTATAATTATTTTAAAGCATGATCATTTAAAAAAAGTTATATGCATTGAAGTCATGTATTGTAAAAATGTGCTTAGGAAATTTTATTGGTATTACTTCAACTATTTTTGTCCTACTTCAGTCATGAAATGTTATCATTAATGGTAGAGTTTAGTCTTGTTCTGATAAGTTAAAGTGCTCTGATGCAAGGTAACTTGGTTTGCTTTTGCTCTGAAGTTCATATCTTCCAAATTTGCCGTCAGAAAAGTTAATAATAGACCTTATTCCATATCAATCCACTCAACCACCATTAGAGGGCTGTATGTGCTGCTTTCCAGTAAGTGCTATTTTATTCTTAGCCACCACTGGATCATAACTCTGCCTCTCACAATATATATAAATTGGTGCCCCTTTGCTAGATTTCCTGCCAACATGAAACTGTAATTAACTGGTATTAACAAAAACAAGGCAAATTTGCATCAAATGCACTGATCCAACCTGAAAGTTCTCTTGTGTGGCTGAAGGTGGTGCTACCTGTATATGGAATATGGTCTATTCAGAAACTCTTTCTCTCTATTAAATATGAATTTGGTAAACTTTTAAATGAATGACATGACCTCAATTATCTTTCTGTCATTTAAATGCTTTTCATTTTATCATATAGAAAATTCACGTTTTATCTGAATGATCGTAAAGTATCCTCTTGCCTCTGCTCATTAATTAAATTCCTGTTACTACCCACTAGCAAATCCTTGAATTTCTCTTGACCCAATCATTCTTCCACTGCAAACAGCAACCCAACTTACAGAAGTTTGTTCATTTTTCATGCTCCTCTCCATTCTCTTCTTCTGTGTCTTCGTCGTGCTGGTGTTTTCCTTTGCGACAATTGCAGCCCTCACAGTGTTTCTTCCACTCGGCCTCCTTTAGCTCCGCATCCTGCACATGCACCTTTCCTCATATGTCCAGAAGAACAGGCTTAGTCTCCTTAGCACATTTGAACATTGAGGCAATGAGCTTGACAAACCCTGTGTCCTTGGGTTTTTCAAGACCTCTCTGCAACCGGTTCTTCATCACTGCCACAAATTCCCTGTTGCTCAGTTGGCCATCATCTGTGAGACAAGCAAAAAACATATGCCAGTGCATTAGTGCCTAAGTTTACTATAAGTCTTATTTGATGAAATGTATATAATGAAAACATGCATCTAGTGTACCTACACACATCTGAAACTGCAATGGTATGCATGGTGAACTTAATACTTAGTTCAGTATGTGAGCTTACTATGTGTACCCGTATATTAGGATGGAGACAATTTGTGAATTTGTAAAGTGACATTGTGAGGCAATTTGTAAATTGTCTGATTCCCAATGTAATTTTACAAATCAATGGATGATTGCAGCAAATTTACCATTAATTTCTAAACATTTTGATTGAATTCAATACTAGTGTGGATCAACTATCATTTAGAATATTTGTCATTAGTGATTCATTAGTGTAGAGTATCAACATAAAGAGCTGTAGTACAATGCGATACTGCACAAACTGGAAGGATGGGTGACAATCATGGTATTCAAACTCATGAAGGACCTGGAGCTTATAGACAGGAAACCTTGCTGGTAAGGAATAGTGGCAGGACAATGGAAAAAGGAATTAACAATAAACATAAGGAATTCAAACAAAAACACATCTTCCTTGCTCACTGTTGTCATCGAAGAGTGTGAACACAACATTCACCACATGATCTGAGAGCTCCACATGGGCAACAGTCTTGGCAACATGCTTCAAAGTAGCTGCAACATAAAGAATAATTTACATTTTTACATGATCAACTGATTTACATGATAATTTATGCTGCCTATACACACATAATATAATAATATGTACACTCAAACAAATAATCCCACTGTTTCCCAATCAGATATTTTATCAGACCAACAAATATTATGATTGAATTCAAATATTAGACAAGAAAAACTCCTGAACCATTCAGACTTACCAGGATCAATAGAAGCTCCAGCAATGTGATAGAAAGTCAGAGCGGTGTCAACATCATTGATATTGTTCAGAAAGTGAAAGAAATTGAGATAATCATCACGACTGATGCCCAGAGATGCCTCACCCTGTAATGATGGAAAAAACAAAAGAGCAACTGTATGTTCTGTGTACAATTCTAGATCTCTGCACCAGTAAAATTTGTAAAAGGATAATGCAACAGACGTTACCAATATTACAGGAAAAGCAATTATAGGATAAAATGCTATAGCATTAGTCCTTGAACTAAAGGACTCATATGGGGAAGCTTGTTGTACTCTGCCTAAAATCTATTATTATCAATGGGTCTTAAAACGGCAAACCTGACAAAAATAATAAAATTAACAGAACAACACAACGACCCACAGTAGACATACATAATGTTCAGACAATGAATTAATGTAAAGTGATAAGCAGCATGTCATCATTAATAAAGAGCACTTATGTAATACTGTGGGCAGACTGGGAGAAGTGGTGTCCAGGGGAAAATAGGGACATTAAATGAAAAAAAGAACAAACAAGATAATTATTTATGAAAATGTTGTGTGATTGAGTCTAGGAATGCATCTCTATTGAACTTATTATTTGACATATGGATCAGAGAGATGGTCAATAACCAAGTCTTTAGAGAAGAAATTGAAATGTGACCTAAGAAAAATGGAGAGATCAATGCTAAGAATCACTATAATGGATTGTAAAAAACTTCAAATGGGTAAAGAAAGATTAAATAAAAAAAAAAGGCAGTGGAAATCAAGAATGGCAATGAGCATGACACATGTAAGAGAGAGGGCAACAGATGACAAAAAGTGACACACTTGGAAACACTTGATATAAAAAGACCAAAGGGAAGGCCATTCACCAGATAGTGTGATAAAGTTAAGAAGTTAATGGAACTTCTGAATCAAAACTAAAAACATGAGGCACAAAACGGATATTAATGGAAACGTTTGTCAGGAGCCTGTGTCCAGTAGTGGAATGACAGGCTGCTGCTGATGATGATTATATTTCCTTGTTACATATACATATGTCAGAAAAATCATGATTTTGAACATCTCTGGCAAGTTTCCTCCCCATTAGCCCAGAAACTTGAGTGTTGTCTGTATGGGAATGATTCCTCCAAGATGTGAAGCATCCAACATGGCAAAACATGAATTACTGCCTACCTTGAAAGCCCTTTTCACTCTCTTCAGCATCTTGGCTTTCTTGTTGGTAGTGTAGCCTCCATATGCTAGCAACAGCTCAGCAAACTCAGCCTCACTAATCAATCCTTCTTCATTGGGGCCCTTTCGACGAAACTGAAAATGGAAAGAACAAAAGCAATAGTAGATGTAAAATAAGAAAATAAAAATATTATAACAATAAAATTCCTTTATTAATGCAAACAGCAAAAGACCCTCACCCATTCAGCTTAAGCGATTCTTTTCAGACAAATAGATGGCACCCCAAACCATCACAAACATTTACATTTATAATGAGTAATATCGAACATTAATATGATAATATGGTTTCTTTGTTTACTTATTTTAAATACACAAAACTACTTTCAGGTGTTATGATTGCAATGCTGATTCAGAAGGTTATGATGAAATATTTATAATCCTAAAAGTTCAGATGCACAAGGAAAACAACATATGCCATTTTTCATTTAATTTGCAACTTCTAATTTATCACATACTGATCACACTATATGTTTTTTCAGAGTGCTGTTTTCATCAAGTATTGTCGTTGTATTGGGTGGTCTCTTGGATGCCCTTGAGTCACTGCACAGGAATAGGCCATATAAAAATGTGACTAACAAGCCCATCACCACAGTAACATTGTGAGCTACTCATAATTTTTTATTCAAAATTAAGAGATAAAATCTTAAATCAGTTCTTGAAATTAATCTTCATCACCTCCATGTTAGTAACTTTCATTAACTATGGAGAAAAATAGTACTGAAAATTAAAAAGTTCTGTAAATCTTTCTCACCTCTAGACTGAGAATCTCTTGCTGCAGCTGCTTCTGGAAGTCCAAGAACTTTTCAATGGTGAGCTTCTCCTTCAGGGTGTGACCAAAGAAGTATGTGCTGAGAGCCGAGTTTACTCCCTGGAAATATAAATAGTCAGTCCCTTTTAGATTCCTAGTGACCATAACGTGGTGTCCTTACACATTCTATTAGATTATCAAGGCAGATTTTACCAACTATCCTCAAAAATATTAGTGAAAAGCAATGAGATGATGGTATGATCACTATGATGTTTGATTAATATTGCTGGTTAATGCAGTCTAATCCTCTACTGATAAACAGTTGAAAAGTGAGTCTAGCTTGACCTAAATGGGTTTTGGCTTGATTCTGGTGTTCCTACAATTTTCCATCATGCTTTGTATACAGCTTAGTGACCTGTGTTATAAGAAGACTGGAGAGCCTACCTTATCTAAGCTTTAACCCTTGAAGCGCAGGTGTCAACAATAGTCGACAGCTGGTGCCTGGGCTCAAACCGCGGGTGTCGACAAGTCGACAAGGCATTTTTTGAATTAGCGCGCGGTCAAATTGAATTTGTTTATGCTGAAGTAGGGTTAGCATGTCATTTTCTTTCAGACATTACCCAACCATGCTCCCTTGACCAATTATTGGTCAGTGTATGCCTTGTGTTAGCTTTGAGATGTCTGCTAGACATCCCACCTCTCCTCACCTTCCAGGAAATTTCATCCACATGATGGGGGCCCTATGACCTCAACACCCATCAAGGGCATCAGGAACGCCTGCAAGTTAGGTTTTTTGGGTGTGTTTCACATAAACTGTATAAAAGTTATGCTTTTTATTACTAAATCATAGAAGAGAAGTCCACTAGCGGTGGAAAACTGTCTATAATGATGTGCTTTCAGTGACCCTGCTTCAATATTCCGTACTCGCTCTACTAAAGGTCATGTAGTCTTCAACTTAACGTCAAAGGACAGGCAAGGGAATGTACTTTACAATGATACTTCATTCAGTCGTGTGAGTAAGTAGGAGTGAAGGTATGAAAGGTTGAAGTGAGGTATGTTTTTGCCTGAATATGCCCACGTGTGAGGACAGGCGCGGCAAAACAAACCGGCGTTTTAAGGGTTAAAATCCTTGAAGTACAGACTAGATATTAGGTATTTTGTCAGCCTATGATTTCCTGTACAACTGTGGAAATGCTAAGAATCTCCCAAAACAAGAACAAGTCTATGATTCCCTAGGCAGAAAGTTTGCAAACATAACAAATCTGGTAGCTCAACTAACAATAAGTTTCCTTGACTGACATCAGTAGCCCTTGAACAAAAACTGTGCCACACCCTCTTATATGTCTAAAATTACATTTCTATATTTATCGTATCTCCTTATAAAAAATGAAAATATTTCTGACTTTACTTTGAAAGTATTGCCGGTGTTGGCGTGGTCCCTATGGCGTGCCCCGATGCTGGTCTGGTTACGTATCAGGGTGGCCACCTTGTCAAACTCCTCATAGTCCACATCACCATCACCATTCAGGTCGAACATTCGGAAAGCTATTTCAAAATGGCGGCGAGAGGCTGAAATGAAGATGTGATGTTTTCTGAAGGCATTTCATGTAATTGCAGGAATGACACCTGCTTTATTGATAGATTTTCAATATTTCATTTTCCTACTATCAAAGAAATATCCCCTTGACAAAGACGACAAACTTTTTGTCTGGCTGTCACCCAGCAGAATTTCTCTCTGATATTTTCAAAAGATATTCTGAATTTCATGAAATTGACTCACTTGAAAGTACAGTGAGCAAGAAAATAAAGTCTGAGAAGGAAATGAGACCAGCACTGCCCAATGTGTAGAAGATGGAATCTTCATCAAGAGCAAGTTCAAGTTTGCAGGTGGTGCTCTGCAATGGAAAAGTGTATATAAATGAAAGCAATCAACCTTTTCATATCAGATATTTAATATATCTTCAAGTCCTTAATATATTACACAAAATATATATATATATATATATATATATATATATATATATATATATATATATATATATATATATATATATATATATATATATATATATATATATATATATTCAAATGATAAAAATTACTAGATTTTATATATCATTTTTAATCAATCACTGACTATACTGCCTAAATCTAACCAAGACAATAAACACTGGTGACAAAAACTTGGACTGAAACACACAAAAATGATGATAAATATTAGGACACTAGGAAGTGAAAACAATTATTTGATTATATTAAGTTTAAGTGCAGTCATTGAGTCAGCTGAGATAAGTTATTTTTAGATTTTAGTCTATAAATAAATAAAACTGCTATATTCATCCTTTGATTATTTATGGGATTACTGTATCATAATATTGATCTGTAAATCATATATGTTATATTCTGTAGAGATCACAAGGTCTCCATAGAAAACATGTTAACAACTCATCAGACAATTTATGAAACTGTAAGCTCATAACTTAGTGAATAAGGAAAAATTGTGCTGGTTCACTACAAGAGAACTGTGGGTGCTGGGAAATTTTTCTTTCCCATTACTTTGATTCTTAACCTGTAAGCCTGAATGAATGACAGGAGCGTCATGCAAGCATATCAGGGGGATGCCAACTACAGTATAATGCTGATAACACAAAGTTTTTTAAAATTCTGAGTGCCCACAACACAAATTTCTCCTTACATCAGTGTTATTAACCAAAGATATTGAAGCAGGTGAGAAAGAAAGCTGTGGTTAGTATATTAATAGAGCATGCAAAATGTGATTTGTATGAATGTAATCGTGCTAGAAATTACAATATTATTCCGCTGCCATGAATAAAATCAAAAGTACTTAATTAGTAAGAATGACTGACTACTCTTGCAAAAACTAGTTTGTAGGTCTGATTCCAAAATGCCACAATAGCAGAGTGACAAGAAATAGTATGAAGAAAACTGTTGATCATGACAGTTCCTCTTCATGACAAACTTTCTTCTGCACAAGCTGCCATATATAGGGCACCTAATGCACTGCTAATATTTACTGAAGAAGCAGTTGCAGCAGCAGCAGCAGCAGAAGCACCAGAAGTAGTAGTAGTAGTAGTAGTAGTAGTAGAAATATTAGAAATAGTAGTATAGTATAGGCAGTTGTTTATCAGTAGTAGTAGTAATAGTAGTAGCGACAGCAACAGTGGTTGTAAGAGTTGGGGAAGTTCTGTGAACCCTCCACTATGGCCAGCAAAGCTAAGAACCTAGTGAAGATTAAACAAAGCTAGTGCATCTGAGGAATCACCACATAAGTCATGCTGGCCAACATTGCGACTGAAGTCCTTCATCTTTTATCACAGCATCATGCTACTCTAACGCAAACCCACAATCACAATCCTATACAAAAATACTTCAACCTATGAACTTTGTATCAACACCAAATGAAAGTCATTAATCTAAATTACAGCAAGGAGCCAAATGTGAGGGTTACAAAATTAATGCAATGAATTATGTTATACGATTGAGTAAAGAATTGGAAAGAAGCACAGCAGACCCAGTTTTTCCATGCCAACAGTCCTTAATCAATGCTTGTTAGAAGGAGGAGGGAGACACACCCTTCTGGTGCCCTCCAGAATCCCTCATCTTAAGATGCACAAATAACCTACTCAAAGCAAAGCCAAAGTGACAAACAACAGCACTAAGCACAATACAGAATGCTCTCTCTCTCTCTCTCTCTCTCTCTCTCTCTCTCTCTCTCTCTCTCTCTCTCTCTCTCTCACACACACACACACACACTTTTTAACATGTAAGTAGTACCAAGCATAAAAGAAAAAAATATAATACTGTTAGTTATGTACAAGCAAGTTTCACTCCATTAAAAAAAAAACAGGTGTGACACAGGGCCCATCCTGATGTAAAATTCAATTCTGCTGATGTTTACTGGTCACAAAAACTATTTAATTTTGATTTTTTGGAATTCTTAAGACTCCTTGTGGCAAGGTGGAGAGCGATCATCAAAGGAAGGCCCTGGACAAAATGTCAGGCTACCAAGGGAGACCACATGCAAGTTGCTGCACGAGAACTTGACATGAGGTGACCCAAGGTGAAGGGGAGTAAGATTTGTCTTGAGTCTAAACAGAAGTGCCAGCCGGGAGGAGCATGGGCAAGGTCAAGACATGCAGTAAGTGAGGTACCTCTTCTGCCGACTGGAAAAGAGAAAAGTGTGATTGGCAGATTAAGTAAGTTATGGCACACTGGATGATCAGTCTGGTAACTTAAAAAGGCTTGATTGGCTCCAAATAAGATGATCAGTTAGTCAGCTGCACATAAGCAAGAAAAGTATAGTCAACTTTAGCAAAAATTACAGAGCATCAAACATTTACACCTGAGATTAGCAGCAACTGTACAGTCAATGGGTCTTAGAAGCAGCCTTGTTGAAGAGGACATAGTAATGGACTCTGTACATGACAGGTGAGAGTTCAGCAAGAATTCTAAATATACACATTCCTTAATTGATGTGATTTATAATGCATGCTCACTAGATACTTGTTTAGAGTCTTTTTCATCTTAGTAATATAACACAATTTGGATGGATCCTTACTATTCTGAATTGAACCTGGACGAGTCAGTGGAAAAAAATGTTATAAAGTACTATGTTAAAATGATCTAGATCAATATTCAAATATTTCCACATGGGCTTAGCATTTCCACATATAACTTTCTTTTCTTACATAATATAAATTGACTCATATTAAATGTCAAATTAATTGGCTTGCATCTTGACAAGTTACTAACACGAAGATAAAAAATAATGAGATAAATTTAATACTACACACTAATTAACAGAATAATATTATATACTTCAGAGTTTTTGCAATACTAAAGCTAAAATATTGATATATAATCAATCATTCCATCTGATTGCTCTCAAGTGTTTATATTGAGCGGCATTTATGCACAATCAATATAATGTATCCTACATAGTGTGTCAATGTATAGAAGGTGTGCCCATCTCTCCGCAACTATCACACAACAATTTTTACTAAACCTTCATGAAATCTCATATATGAGGCGTCCGGAGGTAAAGGGGCGACATCGCCAAATCTGGCATTTTTAGTTAAGTGTACCATGCGATAGGCAAACGCATTTTCTATGATTTCCAAATACAGTGCAAGGTATACTGACCCTTATAACAGGAAAATCGAGGGTGTACTAGCAATAAGTGCAAACAAGAATTCCTTATTGTCATGAAGTGGTTGTCGGAGGTAAAGAGGCGACATTGCCAGCGAGGAGTCCTCAGGACTCCTCGCATTATTATTGTTTTAAAACTACATAAAAAATCAGCATTTTGGTTTAAAATTAAATGGTTCATACTGTAGTTTAGGTGAACAACATAGATTTTGAAAGTCCACATACATTATGGATATTCCAATTATCATAACCAATTTCCAAATTTGGGTATAAAAATTTAGCAATACTATTCATTTATTATTAAAAAATATATATATATATATATATACAGCTAGGCCATACAATTAAAATGAATACAAACAATAACTTGGTAAGTCAAGAGGAAAGTGCAGTACACATAACTAAACTCTGAATGCAATTGACTCAAAACTAGGTTTTGGTGATGTCGCCCCTTTACCTCCAGACACCTCATATGATTCTTGTGTTATTTCTTCAGTGGACAGGACCATATAGCCTTGTCTGGAATATTGCTGTTCCATTTTCGTTAACTCACTCTTCAATGGACAGATACATCGTTGTTATTATCTTACTCCTTTCAAACTTTACCTATTTCCTTCACTCACTTTAAGAAATATAAAAATCCCATGAACATATATATATATATATATATATATATATATATATATATATATATATATATATATATATATATATATATATATATATATATATGCATGGCTCGTTTCACTAGGTGATCTGAAGAATGCATTCTCCTCACTCTTACTTCTACTCAATTTAATATATATAGTGTAATAACTGTGTGACTTCCATCACTGTATGTAACACCTTCATGCTAATACGAATATATGGATAGGTTTCAGATACTTGCCAGAAACAATTTTAGGAAATTTGACCAAAAATACTAATCACTAAATCTTATGCATTTCCTTTTACTTTCACATTTTTACATACATAATCTAAGTGATACACACACACACACACACACATAACTGCCTGACAGAATGCACATTAGCTTATGGAATATTCATGCCTAATTTAGTTTCCATATTACTTGTTTCCAACTGTCACCAAATTTAAAACTGAAAATTCTATTCATTACAAGCATATACCATTCTCACTCATGTCCCTCACACACACGTAGGAGCCACAGAAACAACCAACACACCACAAAATAAACATATTCACCACAAAGGAAGAAGCAGGAAAAAAGGAAACATAAAAGTTTAGACAGAGATGAAACATGTCAGATACAATTCCCCAGACAACTACTTGTTTTATGTATTTTGCTCACCCAACAAATAAAGTCATATCTGAAATTACATACCTACTAATAAGTTGCATTAATCATGTGCATATAATAAAAGTTCCTGAGAAAGAAGGGGAGATGGGGATGAAGTGAAGGCAAGAGGGGAAAACTACAAGACGTTTAAGATAGTCTTTTGTGACTGACATACTAACAAGTAGATGGTTTGAGTGGGAGGTATAGGAGTGTCAAAATTGAACTTCTAAATATTCTTATAACCTAGTACCTCATGATATCACAAGTACAGATAAAATGTTTGAGTAGAAAGACCTGATGTTCTGCCCACATACCCCTTTGCCTCTCCGCATAATAAGAGATGTCATTTGTCAGTTGTCACCATGCTTGCTGGCTGACCAATGCCCATTACCCATAGCAGTCCCTTGGTCATGTTATGTGTGCCAAGCCTTTGGTGCACAATACATCCATCATGCACTGGATGGTCTGTTTGGAAATAGGTAGGTAGTGCTGCAAGGTACATTTCTCTTTCATAAACAGCAGCAAGCTCATTTACCTCATGCTTCCTTATTTACAGTCCCAATAATGTGCTTTCAAATACTATTCTCACTTAACATTGCTCCCTTAGTTCAATGTCATTCCTATGGTTGGATATTAAAATGGCTTTGTTAAGATAATACTGTGAGGAGTATGATGATGATGAGTGCTACTTAAGCCATACCCTTACCAGGTCATATCCCTCTTCAGTCTCCTCCTCCTCCCCTTCCTTGTAACTGTCTGACAACTCATCCATTCCTGGGGTATTGTTAGACTTCTTCCTCTGTAAAACATCTCTGACATGTTACATCAATCTATAACCTCACACACATAAATGACCCTTGGTTTGGTTAAAATAATAAAACTAAGGAACAACTTAATCAAAAATGACAAATTGGGAAAAAAATAATGATTAGCATAAAACTAAGAAGTCATGCAAACTAAATATAAATGCAGTTAACCAAGAAAAGAAAAAAAATTATAGTCAAAACTACAAAGTGACAATTTTACTCAAAATTATAATGGACAATCACAAAAATATACTTATTATGCAAAATAATAAAATTACAGTTCTTATTTACTCACTCATACCATGCAGGTAAAGTCCAAACTATTCCTGCTGATGCAAGGTATACAGATCCCTTTTATAAGGTATATACATGTTTCCTTTCTTCATTTTTTTGAGAAGCAATTTCTTATAACGTCACAATAGATAGGGTCTTCATTTCACGGAAAATGAATTATCCACCTCCAATAACACCACTTCTAAAAATCAAATTAACACCCTACGTAACCACTACCTTTTCCTTGAAAATATACTACCATATTTTTTGGTATATAAGATGCACCTCCAAATAAGACATGCTCCAATTTTCTAAACTATCTTCAAAGTATGGTTGTGTTTTATTTATGCAAAGGTGAAACTTAAACACTGAAAAATACGATATGTATTCTTCAAAACATCATACAAATCAAATTTGAACATATTCTTCCTGCGAAGATGGCACTCCTGCTGCTATCTGCTCCTCCCAACAGTAGCAAATTGACAAAAAATATTGGGAGAACAGTGCATTGTGGAACACTGCCTCAAGTCAAAAGATGCCATCATCCAGAGATGTGCAAGAAGAGGCACCCTAGGCTCTAATCTAATGCCACAGTTATATACAATACGTTGCCTCACCTACCCTACAACACCATCCCTTAGGATTTGTTCCTCTAAGCAAGTCTCCATGTAGGCACCCTTCCCATATCAACTGACTTCTAGCAGGATCCATCAACTTATTATAGCAACAAGCTCTGTGGGTGCCCCCTTGGCCTCTACCAATCAGGATTGCCCCTTACAGAAACACAGTGAGCATGGTCAACTTGTGGATGGCGTGCCACATGCCCATATAGCCAAAGTTGGCATTCACGTACTATGCATGTAATAGGCCTCAATTCAGTCTGACGAAGGCTTGTCAGCAATATTCACCTATGTATCATGATTGAAAACTTTGAAACATTACCCAATACTGACCCCATTATCTTCTATGGTAAATAATACGAAGTCAAGCTATAAAACCACAATATGTAAGTCTTTTCCTTGAATAGGGTTTTCATATAGCATGTTCTATGATCTAATAACCATACTGACAATAGCTGAAATAAGATGTACTAAGGATATTAGCCTGCCCCCTTGCTCCTTGACAGTAAATAAATGTGGTTCTAACAATGGCTAAAAAAAAAAAAAAAATAAATAAATAAATAAATAAATAAAAAAGTACCATTTTTTTTAATGCCATATTAATAGTGATCTCTGCAAAAGCAATGGCTAAACACAAGGTGGTAGTACAGAAGTGTTATAATCTTTTCACTGCAAGGGGGCAGCCCAATACTTCAGCTATAATATTCTGAAAGAAAATTTAATAGATAATCTGCTTTCATGCCCCTGGTTGTAGCTCAAAGATAGGATATGCTATGCTCTGGGTTATGCGCATGTGCATTCATCTGATGGAAAAAGGGAATGCAGAATTCAGTCCCGCTTGCAGAAACACCAGCCTTAAAATTGCTCATATTTTATGATGCTTGCTTCATCTGCACTTTCCACCATGCTAACTCTCTTCATAAAGTTACTTACTTTAGCCTCCACTCCTTATGCATGGATGCAGAATTCAACTGTGGCACTCAGCGCAAAATTTTAAAGTTCTTAAAGGCTTGAAAGACAAGGTACCAGTTGCCAAATATCATGCTTGACCCTCACCCTCAGTCTATGCATCAAGTACCAATGTCTGCTTGATGCTTGTGTCCAACATTCACCAGATCTTGTACACCTCACCTAAACTTTCTTAGATTTCTTGAACAATGGATGGACACTTCCTTGATAATTAATGGCAACTCAGCATCAAGAACTGCATGCTGATGGTTTCACTGACTTTAAGCAAAGTGCTTGTTCTACTGTCTTGTTAAGAACAGCATTTATTTTTTTATTAAGGCAAAAAGTTAAAAAAAAAAAAAAAAAAAAAAAAAAAAAAAATTAATAAGCTGTAAGCACAAATCCTTACAAATACCCTTCATGGAAAGAAGAAAAAGATCACAATTTATCACGTAGTTCTACAACTGTCAACTGTTCTTCAAAGAAGCATATTTAGTATTTCAGTGACCAGTCACCTTCTGTTTAAACTTTTTGCTGTCAATAATGTGTATCATATCAAACCACTTGTTAATATACATACTTGCCTCAATATTTCTAGAATTACTAATTTACTCTTACTCTCTTCTATCACTCTGAAGTACTGCCTCTTTTATTGCCATTACCTCCTTCCCCCAAAGTACTTCTCAATAAGGGAGAGTCAAAGCCTATTCACCTCATATACTTCTATCATTTAACTGACTGCTTACAGTCTTCTATGATATCATCTTTCATACCATATTCTACCATTCTTTCCATGTTTACTGCTCTTCCTGCTAGCTGTATACCTTCCCCCTAACTGATCCCACTGTACAGCTTTCTATTCACTCTCATCTTTATGATATTCAATGTCCATCTTACAAGTGGAAGGATAAGCTATGGTAAGCTATGGAAAAGACTCTCTTCATATGACCTATGATCATTCAAGACCATGACACCTCAATGCTAAAAAAAAAATTGATTCCTGTTCTCTTTTTAAAAGAGACAAGAACCCATCTGCAGTTTTCATATTTAACCAGCTATCTCACATTCACAGACGAAACTTTTTTTTGAGGGGAAGTTTTCGGGGTGTTATGAAATAATCTGTTAACTGCTTCTGTCACAAATCATTAAATGATTGACTTTTAATGCCTATGTTACACCCGCTGCAGCCCGTAGATGCAGAGAGAGATGTTCAACTTGTTTACAGTTTCTACATTTCACTCACCGCTCTCAAAGATCACAAGTGGACAAACTAGAACAAAACCAGGAAAATTAATGTTTTCCTGCTGTGTATTCCCACAGTGCGCATGCGTGATGGACAGCAGAGTGACTTATTTTTGCAAGGAAGTATTTTTCGCAACACCAGCCCGTGAATTGGACCACGCACGCCGCCAAGGCCTTGCACGCTGCCTCCATGTCCTGTCCCATGCTGCGTATTTCCTCACCCCACACCGCGTGCCGAATTAATTTACTAACCAAACATAACTTAACCTACCTAACTGGGGGCTTAGCCCCCCTCGACCCCCTTAATTTGTGTCAGTACGGACACTCACAAACACTTGGCTATTTTCCATTACTTCTACGTCCTGGATTGATGCATAAGACTTTCTTGTGGTATAAATACGTTCTTTGTTTGAATGGAGATCACGAAGAGGAAAATACTTCATCAGGTGACCTGAAAAAGACTACAGTAACCAAAGGATGGGGCAGCAGATAAAGGGAGGAGGGTCAGGTGGCTAGCAGAAGCTATTGTAGTTACCAGAGGCGGGTGGTTCAAAAACTATTCTCGGTCGGTCCCTGTGGACTTTCTGACTGTCTGACCTTATCCATTATATCCGAAATCCGTTATAAGCAGGTCCATTATATCGAGGGTTTACTGTATATATATTCCATAAATAGATAACGTACAGACTAACAGTGAGACAGATCATCATGCACAGGTCATCGCTAGATGTGTAAACAATGGGGCGTTCCCTGGGCCAAGCCACAGGCCTCAAGTTAGATTCAATAGACTTTAGTAAATGTCTGGTGTATGAAATTTTCATCTGAACAGTGGCTGAAATAAGAAAGGTTATTCATTGTAAGGTGCCTAGGAAATTACATTCAAAATAATATATGAAAACACTCTGAACACTCTCAGCAATAAATCTAAGTATGTATTCCAGTGCTGAACAACTTATTAAAAGGAAATACAACAGAACTGTATCAACAGTGTATAAATGTTGAACATGAATATATTTTTTATCAGTACTTGTCAATAAGCCAACAACTTGACTACAGTGAAGTTATTTGTTTTTCTTAAATATAAACTAGTCTTTATTCAATAATACTCCCTGCTATGGCACCATTCTGACTATAAGGCACACAGCTTTTCTGAGTAATTATGGAAAAAAAAAAGGATCCTAAATATGTGCAGCTTGTTTGTGAGTTTTTTTAATAAGTAAAGAAATTATATCTGGATCTGGATCTGGATAATAATGCGCAGGGCACCTGTGTGGTACATAACACGCATATTTGTTGGCTGTTGGGGGGACGGGGGAGCCGAGTGTGCAGGGGAGGGAAGTGACTCAAGTGTAATTGTTAGTGTTGGTGTGTTGTGGTGACAAGTGAGTATGTATTTGTTTTTTGAATATATATGTAGGCACTTAAAGCTACATGACCTTTCTTCTAATGACAAGAACCCTATCAAATATGATCTACTGTAAGAGTTTCCACAGTGAAATACAACAAGACTTTCAATTTTTATATGTACAAGAGTTGGATGCTTTATTAAATGATGAAAAATATGTAAAAGCTACAAGTGCATGAAATAATGGGTCCAAATGGGAATGACTCATTTTTTATCAGTATGTAAAACCTTGACAGTTCACAACTGGCAATTTATGTTGGAAAAAGTGGCAAAAATAAATCCAATCAAATTCATATACTTCATGAGGGCAGGCATTGTCTCTTGTATGAAAATTATCAAATTACTTAAATGACTTTGATAAAAAATATACATTTATATATCAGCTTTATTATATATATATAGATATATATATATATATATATATATATATATATATATATATATATATATATATATATATATATATATATATATATATATATATATATATATATATATATATATTTTCCGAAGTTGTCTTTACATGATCAGTATCCACAAGTAACCAAAGCTACATCTACTCTTTCATTATGTTTGAATCCTATAAGTCTGACTGAAGTATGTACCCTGACAGCATCAGATAGTGAAGCGGCACACACACGCACACACACACACACACACACACATACAAATAAGCTACATAGTTCCTAGAATCTTCATCAGTATGAGGTATATCTTACGGGCTACTAGCTTCACATGAATAGTGAAAACAACGAGTCACAGCGCAGTGAGCACAGAGCAAAGCTGGGAGTGGCACACATTAGCCTGCTCACACCATTGTCAGCACACTCTCAGCTCACTCACCACTAACACAAGCTTGCCAGTATCCACATTTTACTGTACAGACAGAATCACTACTAATTAGAAATGAGCAACAAAAAATTTCAACCATGAACTTACCTTGGGGTCGTATCTCTTGAACTGGTCAAGGCCTAAGCCTGCAAGAGAAAATTATGCAAGGTTATATCAACAGTAGTCATGATACACAATTATTGAATGCATGCTGATCTTAATTCTGGTTCTTTTCTTTCTCTTATCTTCAAAAGACACGTTAGTGTTTTAAATAGAATATCTGTTACAGTAATAAACTGAAATGGCATAACCAAATAACTTAAATACTGAAAAGTTGATTTGCAACCTTTAAGCAATCCATTACTATTTGACAACATAATACTGAGAAATGAAAGAAAGACAGCTAGGAAATCATATCCTTGAAGGAGAACCTTTCCTACATTAATATGTAAACAACTGAACAGGACCAAAAGCACATGCATTCTCTGAGCCGACAATAAACATGGTGGTAGTGTGCATCTCGTGCAGGCAGTACATAACAAAGCTGGTCATGCAAATCAGTCCTGAACATCAAGGTGTGGTGTCTTGAATCATCGTTTTTTTTTAATTGTAAAGTGTGTAGATGCATACATACTATAACAAGTTTTAATACTTGTTTGCAAATAAGCATAAAGAATGTTTCATTCTTGAAATTAAATAATGAGCCAGTAAACAACTCATCACCACATGAAATATGATGTAGTGGATGAAAAATAGTATGTTCAATACAGGTACTGTATTTGCCGGTGTATAATGAATAATCTAAGGCAAATGGCAAATAAAATGGCCCTAAGCCTTAACATTCAAAATGTCGGCTAAGAAGTAAACACTTGGTATAAGATGAGGCATAGTCATATCTCCTACAGAACTACAAAACTTGGAGTACTGCCACACTTCCTACACACAGCCTGTCATATTTCCTACACAAAACATGTATCAAGCACATTTCCTACACAAAAACTGAGTACCCAGCATATCTCCTACACAAAACAGTGCCTCTGGCATAACTCCTACAGTTTTACTGTTAGTATATCTCCTACAATTCTGCGATCACGTGGAATGTCTAAAAGTGAAGTGCAAACAAATGCGAAAAGAGTACAAAACACTGGAGAATATTAGTGTGGGATTTTTTCTCTTTAACAGCATATCTATATAAAATGAAACTGTAATACAAGTTAAAATTGGATGGATATTAATGAAATTTTTTTCTCCTTAATAGCATACGTATATAAAATGAAACTGTATTACAAGTTAAAATTGGATTTTGTCAGCACATTCAGTTCAAAGGAACTTTTTAAATGAATACCTCAAGCCAGTTATGAATGACAGTAGAACAAGGACATTTTACAGGGTTATAATGTGCTGCTGCCACAAGAGTAGCTATGTAATCTGCACAGGATGCAGCGTGTCGGCAGTGGAGCACAAGGCCTCCCAAACTGCCATCTCTCCTTAGTTGATATAAAAGTTGTGCCATCCTTCCTTGCCTCACAAATGGAGAATAGAATAAGAATAAGAATAGACTTTTCTCCCTATGTAGACATGACTCGTCTTCAAAATTTAGAGTAAAAAATGGCTTTACTTAAACTCGCTGCCTTTTGTGGTGTAGGAATATGACTGGAATCCTGTAGGAATTGTGACTCGCTGCCTTTCTTGTTGTAGGAACTATGTTGGTACCCTGAAGGAATTGTGATATAACAGATTTTCATGTGTAGGAAATATGTAAGTACTCAAAAAACTGTTGTAGGAGATGTGATGTGTATGAAATGCATCATAGCCAACGTGGTGCACCCCCTATAAGATAACCCCCAAACCTGAAGTCATTCTGTTTCCATATCACCTAAGATACTTATTCATAAACTCTTGCAAAACACCTGTTAGCAACCTAAATTGATGCAAAGGAAGATTCCATTAATATCAATTAATATTTAATATTCCAATAATATAAAAAATTGAAGTCTTAACATATCCAGAAAATCCTACATCAATACAGCTAGGAAATGGATCAGCCATCCCTTTATAAAAAAAAAAAAAATAAATAAATAAATAAATAAATAAATAAAAATGTTTGTAAATCTTTACCACATATCTTTGCATTCAATACAGCAGCCTTTGAATACCTCTATTGGGTTTTAGCTGCAATATTCACATACTCACATGGCTGAAGGGTGAAGACTGGCCCTTTTTAGACAGTTACTGGGCTGGAGCCTTTGGTTAGTCTTCACAACAAAATGATGGAATCAACTTTTGTTTTCTTTTTCAACAAAGAATTAATAATGACAGTAAGCTATTAATGGTTAATTCTTATATAAAAACTACTCTCAAGCAAAAACAGCAGCAAAGATTAAGATTCATGTTTGCCTGAACAAAGCAACAATAGACAACAAAGTACTATGTACTCATGGAATAGATTTTAATACCCAGAACCAATTGCCAATAAGTCTGAAGAATGGAAAGTGCAAATGTACCCTTTCAATAAATTTCATACTATTACCCACAGCCCAATACTACTGTGTGGTTTCCAAGAGGTACAAATAACCGTCATTTCCTTTGAGGTTCCTACCATTGGGCTGCTGCATCCCTGGGGTCAGTGCTCGCAGAAAATCATCTGGAGTCATATAAATCTCTGTTTTGTCAATGCCACCCTCCGTCCTCTGTATTAACTTGCAGGTGGCAAAGTAGCGGAAAATTTTGTCCGGGGTGGAATAAGCCCGAATTCTGTTCTCGTACTCAATGATCTAAAGCGGAAGAAAAGAAATTCTTTCTAAAAACTCTAGTGAATATGCCTTTCAACATGGGGAAATAAACTGAAGCATGCTACACTAGATGACACATGCACCAACAGAAACTCCAAGGGAAAAACTTTTACAGCCTATAACCTTCAACACAACAAAAGGGTCACACCTCAAATGTGAAAATAACATAGGGCAAATAAGAGTACCGCTACACAGCAACAAACTACAATAACAAGCTGAAAGGCAAAAATAATAATTATGCAACCTGGAGACTGGGATCAATAGCTGCTACATATGCATAAATCTGCTTTTCTACAGAACAACTCTACAGATCCTACACATAAAAAAAGTACAGAGATAAGGAGGAAAGACCAGTTTGCACATGTGAGGATTGTTCTAAATTGATTGACATGGAAACACAATAAGACATGGCTAGTATTTGTTCCACTCCTGTTTCTTATTACTCATGAAGTGTGGATGCCTGTGTCCAAGTACAAGGAATATCTTATTCAGCAATTTTTCCTTTGCTATATATGCACTGACAGGAAAGAGGAGGTAGAAAGTTTGCAATACTATGATAGTAAAATACAAATTTAAACATTTTAAAGTGGAATGTAAAGAAAAATAGCAGAATTCAAAGGTAAAATAATACGAAAAGATGTCCATAATAGAAAGAACCACTGTACTCCCATTACCAATAAAGCATGGCAAATACAAAACATCTCGGTTCTTTACCACAAACTGGAGTACAAAATAGAAAACAGAACAAGTAAAGACAAAGACAGCAAAGATAATTAGGGGGGAAATAGCAGGCAACATAATACCTTTCAAGAGTAGGATAAGCAACAGAAGGATGGCAATGTGCTCACCAAGCGGTACTGTTTATAAAAGAACAAATTTGAAAAAATGAAGTGAAATAAAGTAAGGGATAGCTATTTAGCTAACCAAGAAGGCAATGGATATATGCACTAGTAACAGGAAGCAATCTCTGACTTCAGAAAATGAATGAAGTCACAAAGGGATGCAGAGACAATACCTAAGAAGAAACTATTTGCAGTGTCATGGCTAAGGGCTTGGTGAGTTTCTAGGGTAGAGAAATCAAATTTTACTCCTTTATCATGCTAAAAAAAGAGCTGTGACAACTAACATGAAGAATCAGAATATTTAATTAGACCAAAGAAAATTGTGCTTATAGGCAAGGCTTTCAGCCATGTACAAGAACTATACCATTGGGGAGAATGTGAAAGTAAAAAAAATTAAAAATAAAATAAAATAAAAACTACACAAATATTCATAACCAGGTATCAACTACATCATAAATCATCTAGTGCTTTCATAAATACAATGATGTACTCCATACTTCGTCGTGGGTTCAAGACTTCCGCTAATACAGAAGCATTACTATGCATATGTATATATATATGTACAGTTTAAAGGCAGTTACATATTAAAATATAGGTAAGGCAGGCCATGCTAAGCACCCTCTGCCACCTGGACTCCCTGAGGGTTCATTATTAACCTTCACCATGCCTGGTTTTCTCTAGTGCCTTGAGGTTTCTGAGCAACATGTTACACGAGTCATTAATATTTAACTTCCAGGGGACTCTTCTCCATTCCCATACTTGGCATTTTCCCATCGGCAAGCATTTTTTTTTTACCCAAACAGTACATCTCATGAGATCAAGCTAGCTAATTTACCGATTTAGATTAATAATTTAAGGCATCACAACTGCTAAGTCATATGACACCTCACTTGTTGCAATGAATCAAAAAGAAGTAAGGAAGGATGTAATAAACCAATAATTTTGAGTTTGTTGGGTTCCTATAACTGAACACTTGTAGAGAGAATTTTGTACCACTCAAATGAAAAAGGCTGTCTGTATTTGCTACAGATAACAAATATAACTTTCTGATTCATTTTTCTAATATTGTTAATACAGAAGATTCCACAGTCTCTATGAAGTATGTGAAGAGAAAGTTTGTACTGTACATAGCAGGTCAGCATTTTTTGTGATGCAAGGCCTGTGCTACTCTTATTGTGTATCCACAATCAAGGAATTTACAACATCCATTCCCGGTAGTGATTAGACTTCTTGGGCTTATTGAGAAAGGTAAGGAAATCATCATGTGTTTTGCTGCACCACAACCCATAAAGTCTAGTCACTGGAATTACAAGCAATTTTGAAACATGAAGATCAAAGGAGTGCAAAAATAGCATCTGAATTTATAATATTCCACTGAGCATTAGACATCTAATCATAATCATAATAAAAAAGAGAAAATTTTGGCAATCATAACAATTACACCCTTCACTTAAAAAAAAGTATTAAAGGGAATTCAAATAACCCCAAATTACATGTGCATAACTTGACCACCTGAAGCGATATAGTACTAGATCATGTTAAAATGATCAACAATAAAAAACAAGAACATTGTTGAGAAATGTATATATAAAGTACCTGAATCAGTTCATAATATACAAGCACTCATCACCTAAACAATGCATTCCTCAGTGGAAGAATCATAAAGTCAGGTACCATCACCACAATCTTCTACAGTGATGGAGTGAAATAACATGGGTGGTGGGGGCCCAAGCCAGGGGAACCTCTCTTACCCTCGGGCTGCTTGATGCCCGGAGTGATACAGCGCAGGAAATCATCCGGCGTCATAAATATCTCATGATCACCGTGATCCCCATGCACCTTCAGAGTTGCAAAGTATCGAAATATCTTGTCTGGAGTTGAATACTGTCGAATACGGTTCTCATACTCAATGATCTGGAAATTATGGTGAAGCTGGCTTGGATACACCCTCACAACACTGTCCACTGCCTCAACTTACCAAGCATAGAAACACTTACAGAGGGCAGGGAATACCATACCTTAATTATAACACAGCCTACACCTATATTTAGTGTTAACTGGAATCCACTATTACAAATAATTCACAAGGAAAGTTAAAACACTATTGTTACCCTTTTTCTTTATTTTCTATATGGCTTGCATAAGGGTATCAGCATCATAAGAAAAGATATTCCAAAGAAACTATTTTTTGTTAACCCTTCTCACCATAATACAACAAGGGCAACTGTACTTCACCGTCCACATCAGACGATTCCCTAATTTCAACAGCAAGAAAGTTTTCTTTTGAGGCATATTTTTTTTTTTTTTTTATAATACATTGTACTAGTATTAAGCTCATTCAACATCATATTCCCTGCACTAGTAAAAGGGAGTAAAAAATAGCATCAAGTACATGACAATAACAAAATACCTACCTTGTTACTGCAATAAATTTGTTCAATATCATATCCTGCAATTAACTTGGCTGATGAACAGTTTGAAATGCATTACTACTTTAAAAGTTTAATTGCTCAAAATTTAAGTATCTGTATTCTAATATTACGCTTACTGGAATCTCTGTAATGAAATATGTATAAAATTATACTAATTCCTACATGCAGTGAGACTTCATTAAAAAAAAGTTCATTATTGACAATACACCAAAATGTACTGCTATGAACAACAATGAGTCACATGAAGCTCACTTATTGATCCCTACCCTCCCATAAAAAAGGCACAAGATTAGTGATGCTGAGTGTCTAGTCTAGTGTCTCTTTTGGCACCCTAGACAAGATAATGATTTGGTGCCCCTCTTCCCCAACCAACACCGTCATCATGTCACCTCATTGCAGAAAATTGGAAGGGCTCCCACAAAAGAATTTTACCATATTTATTATGTATTCTTTTTTTCTCTCTTTGAGGGTGACCCCCTCAGATGGTGACACCCTACACTCCCTTCAGGGAGCTCCTCAAGAAACCAAGAGAGAAGCGGATGTACTGAGATGAGCAGTTGAAACTCAGATTTCATCTAGCCAAGGAGACCATCTGTCAACTGGCTAAGGACAGCCTAGTCTACATGACAGGACCAGGCCCCAAGCTGCAGTCACAAACTGGAGCAGAGAAAGTACTGTCTCCAACATGTACTTTATAAGCTGGCCAATGGCAGCAAAATGATTATCTAACAGATAGCATCTCAAGGCTAGTACCCCTCCAACACTGAACACGCTTGATACAGTGGCAGAGCCAGCGCCCAGGCACCACAACATCCACCATCACCACCTGGGTGAACTGAATGAGGACACCCATGAGGCAAAGGAGAAAGCTTGCATAGATGTCAGATTATATGTTTTCTTTATTATTATTCCTTTTCTTCTTTAACTGACAAGATAGGAAAATATTATTTTGTTCACTCTTGTCACAAGCTGTGTTCAAGGATGACTGTTTATAAAACAAAGAATGGATATGTCATAATTACTGATCAATAAAAACCTAAATAAACGGTACTGAAAATCACCTTTATTGAATAAAATATGACTTTTTATCTGGGACTCTATAAATCCTAAATGATATCTAGGATCCAAAACAACTCATCAAGACCCTTCAGAGTTGATATATTGCTAGAGAAATGGATTTGTGGAACAATGAAGAAGACCGACCTTTCTGTCTCTGAATCCAACTCGCTTCTTCTTCTTTTTTTCCTCCGCCATCCCATCGTTTGCTTCACTCTCAGATGATTCTAGTTCTATTTTTTCCTCCTCCTCCGAGTTTTGTTCAGTCTGGTCTGTTTCTGCTACACTGGCTGCATCCACTATAAACAGCGTCTTAATGCTGTGAAGAAATGAAGTAAGATCATTTACAGCATGTTCTAATATGGATCTCAAATGGTCTTAGAACTTTACTTTCAATGCACTGAATACATTCATTTTCCAGTAATACACTTAATACTGCTATATGATATCAGAATCGTTATTGAAATACAATAAGTTTATATTCATTGTGACAGGTTTAAAAGAAGATAAACTTCAATTTCTTACACTACTGAAGGACAACCAATCACCTAAAAGCCATGAATTCTAACTGAGGATTAAAGAACAATCATTATTTGTTTAATCCCAAAAAGACAAGGTATGTACTACTGGTCATCAACAAAATGAGAATAGGAACTCACAACCAAGAGAAAATTTATCAAAGTTTTGTACATACAGAGCAATGTCCAGTAGCTACTTACTAGTTCCAGTCAACTGTAGCAATGAGGAACATGGACAGGACAAGTAAATACACACACTTTTGCCCCCGGGACATTTTTTCCTTTCTGTGACCAAAATTTTTGTATGATCGGCTCTGCACAAATCCATTGTCAGGAACTGAAGATGATTGCCTGAAAGAAAGAAGTTGAAAGCTGTTTTACTCTTAAACACCCAAAAAGATTAGATAGGCTTTCCACTATTTTTAATTAAGATGCATTCTTAAAAAACATTAATACAAAATTTGCAGTTTTTTTTCTCCATAAATAGTGAGTCCTTCAATTTCAAACCTAGTTCATACCATAGTGCTTAACATAAACTTAGCAACACCATGAGAATTACATTAGTGGGATTTTTTTTTAATTAGTAAATGTATAGGTTTGCCTCCTTGAGGGCTTTTGCATGACCTCACAACATTAGGGACACTATTTCTTACTCAATTATACAAAGGGATCATGATTTGTAGTCCAAATCAGATACAGAGGTTTCACTTCTTCATCGCTAATATTTTGGGGAAGCCAAAAAATGCCCCATTCTTTCACATATTTTGGAAAGAGTTGGAAACCTACAGATATATAATGTATGTTACAGCAAATATTGTCAAAAATACTAACTCTGCCTCTCTAAACTGGGGAAAAAAACATACGTACACATTATCGCTTTGAACGAACGCTGATACCGATGTTAACAGTTTTCGCCTGCTGTACGTCCTTGCCGTTAGTCCTGATATAGGGACCCTGCTGAGAGGGGCAAGAAGCTGGCTCCTGTGTGTGATGTGGTGGAGTGCCACCCTCGCTGTCTTAGCACCACCACATGAGAGGGCCGGCACAGCCCTGGGCAAGCTTCCTAGCATTGTGCCGTCCCTGAAAATGACCCAAGATAAAACAATAATACTAGAAACTGTAGTTAACAATGGTAATAGGTAGCTATATCAATGCTGGAAGGGGTAGTGGTGGTGGCAGTAGTAGTACTAGGGGTAGTAGTAGCACAATGACCCGCCTGGAAAACAGCTACTACCAAGTATGAAGGCCATAGACAAAATTTATCTGAATCACACAGATATTTAATGAGAAAATAAAATGAATCCCCCAGCTTTACCTTCATCTCAAAATATCATTTAGGCCTTCATATCATGGTTAAAGGGCAAAAATACATCCAATTAAACCATAATATGAAAGTACACATGGTGAGATACTAATAAAACCTAAGCAAACCTAACCTGACCAAACCCAACTGTTGCACCCGACTAAAACCAACACCCCAACTGCATCAGCGACGCTGGCATGGTCATGTTAGGTTAATCTTTAACAATGTGCACCTTCATATTACAGTAAAAGGATATGTACTTTCACCCTTACCCCTCTTCAATCCAGTGACCCATCTATATGTCCATATTTTAAGAAATTGATCTCACAAAAGTGACTTGCAACAGAAAGCAATTTGGCAGTGTTGTATATGCACAAAGTACTTCATATGGCACACAGGTGTATTATGCAGTGAGGCGGGTGTACTTCTGAAATAATACCACATCGGCCCACGGCCTCCCGTCCCATTCCTCTGGTGTCAATGAGAGATAGAATTATAGAAGCCATGAAGAGTTTTCCGGGTTAAGATTCGTTTTAGGTCCGTGCCAGTATCTCATTACCTACCTTATGAAACATCAGTATCTCTTCATATATCTTTTCTACAAACCTTCAACAGTCATGGAAACGCTTTGAAAATCCAATTCAAGGACTTTTTTTTACTCTTGAAAATAGGGGAGAATGTTTACGAAAGCGCGTCACCTCTGGCGACGGTGCAGCCGGTGTTGCAAGAAATACCTCCTTGCTGAAATAAGTCCCATATACATGTGGGGGGGTCCAGGGGGGGATAAGCCCCCCCCTGGTTAGAAGGGGGGGTCCAGGGGGGCGCAGCCCCCCCGTTAGTAGGTTGTAAAGCTCGGTTGGAGTAGTTTAAATATGCTCCCCGACCCTAAACCCTCTGCGAGCTATTTTACGGCTGTGGCGGCTGCAGCATCGTCGCGGCCGTCGCCAGAGGTGACGCGCTTCCGTAAACATTATCCCCTATTTTCAGGAGTAAAAAAAAAATCCTTGAATTGGATTTTCAAAGCGTTTCCATGACTGTTGAAGGTTTGTAGAAAACATATATGAAGATATACTGATGTTTCATAAGGTAGATTATGAGATACTGGCACGGACCTAATACGAATCTTTACCGTTTTCCAGAAAAGATGTGGTGTGCAAGAAATAGGGAATAGGAAGATTTGTAATGGATAATGCTTGTTTTGTTTTTATTTTTACAGATTGTGCCGATATGAAGGCCTGACTCTCCAACGGGTCACCTGTACAGCAAGGGTCAGTGTCAGCCCTGGGGTGTCAAGGTGGGTGGGTGGGCGGGCAGTCCCCACCTGCACTGTGCCGTGCCCCGGCCAGCACATGTCTACAGCGGTGGCCCATGAACCTTCCACCCCAGCTGACACGACTGCCACCCCAGCCAGCCAGGGACAATAATAACCAAACCCTCTGCCAGCCCCGCCACCCTGCAGGCCCCCGACCCCTGCGCCACCTCTCCCCGTCCACAGGTAACACGTACCGCACCCTGCCCCGCCCCGCCGCCTCCTACAGTTACTGAGATAGATAGTGTTGATGTTATGCCACCCCTGAGTCCCTCTTACCGGGCTGGCGGGCGTGGTGAGGGGAGATGAAGGCCTGCCGAGCACAAATGGCGTCCCCTTCCCTCTCCGGCTGATGCGAAACTGGCACTATTTTGATTTTACAACGGTGACCTTTGCACACCGAACCCAAGAAAACGGCTAGATTATATTACTAGTAACTATAAATAAACAGAGGTCAAATGTATGATTAGTTTCCTAGTTCACGATAATATTAGCGCTGCAACATCCGGGGCGATATAAGAAGAGATGGGCGAGGCTTCATCAATGCATGTACTTATTACCGCAGACTATTGCTATATTTGTCAGTATTTGAAGCCCTAAAGTATATTTATGATTAAGGTTTCAATGTTTGTATGTGTGTGTGAAGGGGATCAATTACTTTTTTTACTTGCTAGCTATTGGCAGCCTCGATCAGTGACCCTTATAAGAACCATGGAGGTTTCTCTAGAATCCTGGATTATTTTTTTAGATTCGAGAACACTGACCTGAATAGATTATCAGCAACTTGTCTATACCCTTCTTTAAGCTGAGAACATGAAGCTTGCGTCCACTGCTACAAGTTATTTTGTCTTCTCACGGTACTTGATCAACATTCTTTTCATTAATCCCCTCATACCAATCTACAGGTCTCCTCTTACTGAGTCTCGTATACCTCTTCAATTCCGCCGCCATGCTGCTTCTCTTTTTATCTTCTTTTGTTATTTTTACGCTGACTGCTCTTCTGCTTGCTAACTGCATCCCTCCCCCCCTTCCGCGGCCACGCTGCACACGACTTTCTACTAAAGCTCATCCCTTTACTGTCCAAATCCCTTACGCACGAGTTAACCAGCATCTTCACTCTTTCATCCCTCGCGCTGGTAAACTCTAGAACAATCTTCCTTCATCTGTATTTCCTCCTGCCTACGACTTGAACTTTTTCAAGAGGAGGGTATCAGGACACCTCTCCTCCTGAAATTGACCCCTCTTTCGGCCACCTCTTTGGATTCTTTTTAGGAGCAGCGAATAGCGGGCTTTTTTTTATTATTAGTTTCCTTTTTTGTGCCCTTGAGCTGTCTCCTTTGTTGTAAAAAAAAAATCAATTAGGTCCCCATTAAGTCCATGTTTTCCTTTTTCTTGTCACCCAACACATTTAGGAATCTCTGTTCAAGCCACAGACTTGGTCCAAGCACCTGAACCTCAGTCATGACTTCATTCTTTCCCATTCATGCATGCTCTTGTCCTGGTAATCCTCTCTCCTGAAAATGGAAACCTCCATGTCATTCCTTACCATTATCACAACATGCCTGTTTGCTGATGGAATTCGACCTCCCTTATAAGGATAAGAAAAATAAAATTATAAAAACTTTTATCAATAAAAAGATATTTATTTTCTCTCTTAGGTACTATGAACAATAAGCTTCTTTAAAATTTCTCTTATCTACAGCTCTGATGTTTTGACTGCTTTAGAAATTCTCTCCGAGTAGGTGACCACAGTAGAGGAGCCTCTATTTCTCTCAGTTCATACACTTCTTAGCAATATCAACACTACTGTATTTTCAACAGGCAGTGTTACTTCAGCTGAATCCATTATTATGGTACCCATGTAATTTACTACACTTTTCTCCAGCTGAAACATTTCAGGCTGTGTCAGCTATGGGAGGCAGCCCTAAAAGAAAAGTTAGGTCACCCATGGACCTCCCATTAGAAGTTATGGGAAAGAAAATGTAATGTGACATGGGAAATTAGATAATTTTGTATGGGTATTGGGCCTACCCATGAGCTGTCAGATGATATTGTGTGGGAGTTATGAAACATATTAATCCCACTAAATCCTTGATCCTAATTGCAACTATATTTCTACATTCAGTGCTTCTACATACTTTCAGCACTCTTCTTCTTCTTCATCTTCATCAAATGACAGAAGCTTTTTATCTTGATGAGCTTTCTTTTTCACCTTCTTTGACTTGTTTTCAGACGACTCTTCACTCTTACCATCCTTCAGCTTTTTCCCATCTTTCCCCTGTGGACCATCACTGCTTCGTTTATTTGGCTTGCGAAAGAGAATTCTTCCATCTGCCGGTACCTCTGGTTCTGAAACTGAGTCAGATAACAAACCCTGAAAACCCACTGTATGTATCTACTTAACTGGGCACTGCAAATGCAAACAACAGCATCCATTTCAATTTATTCTGGAGACCATTAGAAAAAGTTAAGGATGATTTTTGTTGTTGTTGCTAGTAAGAGGTAAAAAAAACATCTAGTTATTTATCAACTATGATCATATCCATATTTACTCTTTACTGGAGAATTTCATGAAATCACCTATTGTCACATAGAAAAGATACCTGTCAGCTAGTCATTGCTCAATCCCTTATCTCCCCTCCATGCTCCCATACTTGGAACACAAAGCGAACAGTTAGTCCTCATATTCATCCACTTCATCTTCCTCGATCAATTAACAAATTCACTAAAGTATATAAATAGAATAAATTAAATATATTTAAAGACTGTCCACTCACCTTCATCCCTATTTTTGGGTCCCTGAACTTCACCTTCCTCCTCAGAGTTCTTTTTCAGAAGGTCATCCAGCCTCCCTTCTGAACGTAATTGGTCGATTTCCTCTTGCGTCAAATCCCCTGACCGGAGACTCACTATCTGGTCACATTAAATTCGTGTGAAAAGTTCTACATATTAAAACCAAAATATTTTTTTTATGAATCCAGGCATTCTCATAACAACTTAAAGTCAACTGTTGCTCATGAAATATAACTTCAACTGTGGTTTCACATGACAGAGGCAAAGATGGTATCATTAGTTTCCTTAAATTATAAATATTCTTTAAAAATAGCTAACTACACAGAAATATTATGTCTTCCAACAATGCTATTAATTATGAAAAAATAGGGTTATGCTTTAATAAGCATTTATCTAGAAGAGAAAAAATAAATCTATACCTTTTGAATTATTTATGTAATTATGTATTTATTATCTATGTGTGTTTTCTTCATCAAGTGGAGTAACTGTATATTATCTAGCAGTTTAACCAACCTGGGGTAATTCCTCTTCTGTGTCAGCAACATCCTCATCTGTTGCCTTTGGCATCTCTGCAAACTGTAAAGATGAGATTTAGATTCTATGATTTTAATATATGTTTATAGTAACTAAGGATTTATACATAGCATTTTTAGGTGCAGCAAGATGATTATTACGTATTATTATTATTATTACTATTATTACATTTTATTGCATTATTTTTATTTTTTAAATACATTTTGACAAAGATAACAAAGTACACAAAATGGTAAAATAGAAAATAAAATACTGACTGAAGTTGATAAAAAATTACTTGATCATATCCAATGTCATGAATGTCTGACTTTAAGTACTCTTATGGATCATGTTTTGTATTGGCATATAGGACAGAACTGGCAATGCAAACTGAGCCATTGTAAGTGTACAGTCTTAAAAAATATAAATACTGACTGCCTGGCTGGGATTCAAACCTGGGTCAACAGATTTATAGTTAAGCATGCTAACCATTTCACCACAGATGTCCATATATCTTGATTGCCAGTACTAAATTTTCTTACTATATAGCATTGGTTTGTTGATGGTTTGCACATGGCTATTTTTTGTTAAAACTTACCTTCTCTGACAAGCCATGGTCTTCTTTGTAACCCACTCGTTCCTTGAACTTCTTCAGGAATGATGGCTCATCTGGCTTTGAGAACGATACATTCACTCGCTTCCCAGTCCAACCAGCCATTCCCTGGAAGGTTATTAAAATAATACATACGTAATTATTCAGCTTAACAATAGTATTAAATAGTCAGAAGTATTATATAATCAGAATCAACAGGGTGAGCATCTACATTTATGAAGTAATTGCACAAATACAGATGAATTTGATTGACTCATTGATATAAAACACTAGGGATAAGCACTTGACATGGCTGCAGGCACAACAGACACACTGTAGGGCATCTCTAGAACATAGTCAAAAGTTGTTTCTCTGTGATGACATAACTGCGCTTTTCTCAATCAGGTGCATGACATGAAGGGGGGTTAAGGAGACCAGAGCTTGGTTATGCCCTGAGTTATGAGAAGGCTAATGACAAGTGAGGTAGAACTTTCCATTAGGTTAATATTTATGCACAGGAAATGGTTAATGGTGAAAAATAAGGTAGCCAGTTAAGATTTTGACACGTGTGTTAAACCTTTATTGACCTTGGCTTTAATGGAGAGGATAACTTTTCTGAACACGTATCTAGTACCAGTGTCTAAGTAAAATAATTATGAAAAACAAAAGTGGAGGCTCAAGCTTGGCTGTTTGGCCCTGTCTTCACCTGGCGAGAAACAACGGATGTACTTTTGACCAAGGCTATACTTAAGGTACAGCTTTAGGGATATAAAAGGATGGAAATCGTTCTGAAAGGCATACTCACTAGACCTGCGTGTGCTGGAGTTTTTGGTATACAAGAGTGACAACAAGACTTCTCCTCCAGTCAGCCTCAGCCTCCCCTGCAAAGGTTTGTTTTGGTCGGGCAGGGTTGCCAGGGTTGCCAGTCTGACGGAGGGTGAGGTTATTTTACTGTGCCCTCACTTTCCGTTTCCCTTTAGTCTCATTAACATTAACTCTCTAAAGACAAACTCTCTTACTTTCCACACCAAACTACAAACAAGCATCACAACCCCCCCCCCCGCACACACACACGCACACACTCTTTGGCTTTCTTTGGCAGGAGCAGCGCAATTAGCGGGCTTTTTGATTAATTAATTTACTGTTTTTAGTTTTTGTCCTTGAGCTGCTTCCTTGGTTGTAAAAGAAAAAAAAAAGTTCACCGAGCATCTCGGTAGAGAACTACACTCACAGGACCCGCTTCTTATGATGTAGCTACACTCTCCTACACTTGGAAAGGGGCGAATGGCGAGCGAAGCGAGCCAAATCAGCTGGGGGTTCGGGGTTTTGAAAAATTGACATATCTGGGTGCATTTTCCTGCTGCTTATTCGGCTATGTATAGGCAAATAATTAAATAAGAGTGGGAAGAAAAATCCTCCATATAATACCAAAATTATATAAATAAAAAGGATATTCTAAGTCATCCAGAAATGCAACACAAAGTCCCAGTTTTTCGTTTTGACTTTCTCAGAAGAAAGTGGACCTTATGACAGATTTGGGGGAGGTGTCCGACCCTCATTCCCCCTGGGTACGGCGAAGGCCTTAGTGCGGCCCTGTATAACTATGGTAGAACCCTGCCAGTATGACCCTTGGGAAACCGGTGCTATACTGCAGTCCCTGCAGATGATTAAAAATTCAAAAGTTTAAAACTTCCGTGCAAACAATACAAACAAAAATAATAAAGATGTATACCTTTAAAAGAAGGGCATCACTGGAGTCTTCTCGCTTGTTGGTGGTTCCGTTTCCTTTGCACTTCACCACTACTTGGCCACTGGCTGGCTGGTCAGTCAGGGTTATTCCAGTATCTACAGCAATAACTCCACCAACATCTGAAACAGCTTCTCTTCCAGCACCAGAAGTTCCATAATCACTGTCCTCCAAGGGTGTGCATGAGTGTGGCAGGTCTCTTGAACTGAAAAGAATGAAATGAATAAAGAATGAACTGATCAGCAAGAGTTAAAACAACAAGTCCCTGGTGCTTGCCAGAGACCATGATGATGTTGATATGACTACGTTAGCACGTTCAACATACCTTGGTGGACTGTCTGCTTGGCTGCCAGTAAATGAACCTTTTATTTTTTTAAGCCACGAGAAATGTATCCACAAAGAACTCCCTCTGTCGAGTCCACTGCAGCCTGGCTAGATATTACTTTCTTGACTCCTTACTTTCGATCGGACTGATTTCATCCATCTCTCCAACTTGCTATTAAAAAGAAAAGACGTACAACCTTCATGAATTTTGTCTACAAGATGTTGAGAAATGAAAAGCTTTACAAACATTCAAAAGGCAAGCAACTCAGTAAATACCATTCGTAATAAAATAAAAAAAAGATGGTTACTTACGGTCCATGCCCATGGCCTTTGTCTTTTCTTCGATCAGGGCTCGCTTCTTGGCTCTGTTCAAGTACAGTCTCCTCCTGGGGTCATAAAGGCACTCCCCTCCACCATTCAACTATGTCGACACTCCAGCAAGGTGACGCTGAAGTCCCAACGGGGCAAAAACGGAAACTGACGAGGTAGTAATGAATATTGACGAGTATGCACGCGGTAATGACGTGGCTTTGAAACGCACTGTTGGTACGAGGCTGTTGACCCTGTTTTACTCCTGACGAGAGCTAGCGTGGCGCTAACGAGGCAGAAAACTGGAGGACAGGAAGGGTAATTATGACAGACGTAGTAGGCTACTCTCTTAACCCTGGTGTTGACGAGGCTCTGACACGGGTTATCCTGTCTATTTAATGTCTGCCTCAGAGCCTCGTCGGGTGAGTTAGCAACAAGGAGTCCTTGGTCAGCAACACGCCAAATGTTGGTCAGGAGGCATATGGTCAGTCATACTCAAACACGCGGGTTAATTTATTCTCGTCAACTTAATCAGTCAATGTTTTATTAAAAATTCTGTCAAAATTCAGTCTAATTCAGTAAAAAGAGTTAAGAGCAACCCCCTCAGATCCCGGGGCATTACATATGTACTTACTACACCTGTGTATCATGCAGGTGTCGCTCTTCCCACGCAGGTATAGGCTACACGTCGCACCACGTCACGACAAGCACTTGAAACAACAGATAATAGTTGCTGTTGTTTTTGTCTGACAGGATGAAATGAAGACGTCGGAATATGATAAAAGTAATCAATGCCCTAGTTCGGTGATGAATGAAGCCTCATAATAGGTTTTCATCAACTCAGACGACACGAAGTTTGTCTATCGTCGAAGATCTGGATCTGACACCGTGCAGCACCCGAGTGTAGAGAAGTACTTGAAGGTAATGACGAGGTGAAACGGAGTGTAACAAAACACTTGGTTACTATGCGATGGCCGGGAATCGAACCCGGGTCAACTGCTTGGAAGGCAGCTATGCTCACCACTATACCACCATCGCGTGATAAAGCCTGGTGAAACTTAACTTTATAAACGGCAGGCAACCGAAGTCTGATCTCTCTCTCTCTCTCTCTCTCTCTCTCTCTCTCTCTCTCTCTCTCTCTCTTAAAAATTGCACACACACACACACACACACACTGAGAGGATTTGCCGCGTTACAGATGATAAGCTTCATTTCGTTTCGGGTTCCCTGTTCCCTTTCCTCAATATGTACTTACTAATCTTCCGCATCTTAAGCAATAATTATTTAATTTTGAAACACAGTAACATTCTATTACATTCACACCGTAAGCGAAGAAAATAAAAAAAAGAGGATTTCTAGGCGAGGGCAAATACAGGAAGGAGAATTTCCAATCCCTACTTGAATAATTAATGCCTATAGGAAGTGTAGCTCCCACAAGAGAGATATTTAACAGTCTAATAGTACTGAGACAACGATGTAAAGAACGGCCATGGTATTGAAAGGAGGCGAACAGCAGCACGCAAGGAGACGGCACAACACATCCCATGTTTAGATTATGTGCTCTGAATGAATGAATTAATTAATAACTAAATATATAGCTATAGAAATATATGAATAAATGTATAAATAAGAAAAGCGATTGAGACATTTCCAGTTCTGCAGGAAGATAATTTTTGCAGTGTCACACCACCAAGTCATGCTCCACTGCTTTCACCCCCTCCCCCCTCTCGCTTTTGTACTCTTATTCGTCCCCCCCCGCACACCTTTACCTTCCTCTGCCAGCTTTCTCCCGTTGCTACCTCTCTCCACTATCACGTTTTGATACAACAAATTTAGCTGGAGCACACGGAATAAAGTCCCCTGGCTTTACGTTACTTACAAGCAGACACTATGGAAATCTCTGCTGCACGCGCTTTCTAAGATAAAAACCTGAGTAGGCAATCAAAAAGTCACACCTGCGATGGCCGGGAATCGAACCCGGGTCAACTGCTTGGAAGGCAGCTATGCTCACCACTATACCACCATCGCCTGAGTGTTTATGAGAATCAGTACAATAATGAAGTTTGGGCTTCATCGTGTTGTTTAAGGTCTTTTTTTTGTGAGGTGCGGTACTGCTGTGAATCGTGGGCTTCATTGTGTTGCTTTTTTTTTTTTTTTTTTTTTTTTGAGGGGGTGCCTATCATTTTGTCAAATTGTCTGACTATAAGAATATTCACCACGCATCCACTTACAAGTCTAGATATTCATATATTGCTCGGGGTGTCTACCTACAAATAGCTACCCATAGGCCACCACCTCTACCCCTCCGTCGTGCAGCACACATGTTGATGGCATCCAAGTTCAAGTTTTCACTGCCTATATAATAACCACTTTTATTATATCCCCCCCCCCCCCCTCTCTCTCTCTCTCTCTCTCTCTCTCTCTCTCTCTCTTAATTTCGACGGATCCATCTATTTGTCCAACCAGATCGTCCATCCATCACTCACGGAACAACTTCAATGCGCCGAGAAAGGCATCCGCATGGCAGTGGGGCAGCGGCAGGGAAGGGCAGGCCAGGGTTGGGGCTGGGGCTGCGATGACTATCCCTCATGTGCCTAACTGTCGCTAAGACACTATAAATATGACCTGCTTGCTTGATTGATTGTTTCAAGATTTGTCCCCTACGTGGAGAGAACATGAGCCTCTATCTGATGACGACACATTACGCCATGGCTTCATGAACTTGCTACCTTGGTGGCAGGAAAGGTGCTCATAGGGTGCCTTGGCCCTAAGTGCTAAAGAGAGGCATGGGGGAAATTTATGACCAGTGACAAGGTAATGAGGCCCTCCAGTTTGGGTGTGTTGCTCGTCGTGCAGACGCAAGGGCTGACGCCGCCGGAGTCTGTCACTGTACATGGCAGGCATCAGCCGTAAAATGTAACAACACTTCCGCTGTCATCACAATACAACACATTGCCTTCACTACGCTACACCTCACTACAAGCAATACATCGTTCATGCGTGCACCAGTAAAGATAAATGGAGATGGAGTACGATTAAAAAAATGCGTGACGATTGCGATGGCCGGGAATCGAACCCGGGTCAACTGCTTGGAAGGCAGCTATGCTCACCACTATACCACCATCGCATAAGAACAATGGAGTGATTCAATGTTATTAATCCTGTATAACTCTTGTCGCCACTGTCCCCGTTATCCTCGTCAAGATAACTTCCCATAAAAAACTTTTCACCAATGTCTAATAATCTATTTTCTTTCGCATCTCTCTCACCTATTCTAGCACATTTCTCTAGTATTTCCATGTATTTTTTTTCAGCTACCCCCTTGTTTAATCTGTCCACCTTGCACATCCTTTCCTTTCTTTTCCACACATCTTTCTTTTATTCAACTACATATGTTGCCCTAACCACTGACCTCTCAACATGCTTCACTACTTCAGCAGTGTATTGTATTCTTCCTCTTGCTCTTCCCAATAACTTCCTTCACCTTCTTTCTATAGATTTTTATGTATCACCGTCATGCAGCCTTTCACTTGCCAGTTCCTGACTCTCATTTTCCTTCTTTCTATTCCCTTAAGCCCCTACAGTGTTGGCGTCATAATGTACAGCATTCCCGTCAGGGGTGGACCACGTGTGCCACCCACTATACCAACTCACCTGATACACCCCCATAAGTCATAATCTGCTCCCATTCTCCCCCGTTGCGGCCACCCCCACCCTATTCCAACTCCCTGCTGCTCGACGCAACCTTAGTGCATGTAGGCATGCAGGAGCTCAACGTGGTGGTGGAAAGGCCAGAGGGTCTCTCAAAGCGCAATCCTATCGACATTGCCGTACCTGCAGTCACACCGCACGCCGAGAAAATCACAATTTTTTTTTTTTTTTTTACTATTAATGCTTATGTATAACAATGTTCTATGTTACCTTGCATTTATGTTTATTTGTTATTGTACCTGAAACATATATAAATAGCAGCTTCACTCTTCTTTCAAGAATAGAAAATGGATTGGTAGGCTACTCCCCCCAAAAATCTACAGAATCGATTCTCAAACTTTCTCCATTTGGAATGAAATGACAAGACTGAGTATGTAGAAGAGTGAATGTTGTGTATATCTTGGGGACAGGTTACTATGGGTTTGAAATTAGCATAAACTGCAATACTCACATAAAAGTCTACGGACTGAAAACTCAAAAACTTAAAAAAATCTCCTTCACATTTGCCTTTCTGTTATCATCATTCACAAAGGCAAATCACGTTTTCCTTGGAAAGGCACGTAGCTAAACATTACTCCATCTGGTTCACCGAATTCCCAATCATGTGATAAAAAATACAACATATACTGTGATATAATTTATGAAAACAAATACAAAAAAATTTATATATATACTGTCCTTTATATTTTTAATCAAACATACCACTTCATGTTCACCTGACCAATGCTTAACCACAAGTGTCAGTGTTCTGCAGAACAGACTATGCTCTTCCAGACTGCCTGGAGCATACCTATGTGTGATGCTAAAAACTTTTTTCTAAACCAGAATTTGAAGACCCTCTGCATCACAATACTGCCACAACCAAACACTTCTAATTAGTTTCCTAGTTATGTGTGTAGCAGAAAACACTTTTCATTGTAGACCTTGAATACACCATCATACACACCTTCATAAACAGTTCGCTTGTGGCATTGAGACAAAGTCCGAGCATCACTCAGTTCTGCCTCAAACTTAGACTGACCAACCAACAGAGTGTGCACTTGTGGAAGACTAATGAGGCATCACCGGGTGGGATGCAACACAATGAACTACTGCCTTTGTGCTCTTCATTTATCTGTATCAGCCATTTTATTCTTCTCCAAATGAGTATTATTGTAGTATCCAGGTTTCTGGATTAGTTTCATCCCATTGAAAAATGTTATGTAGTATTTGTAGCATTCATATTAAGCCCAGGTGATATTTTCTAATGTGTAGTGATTTTTGAGCTGCTGACAATTTTTTCACACAACCAACAAGAAAAAAATAATTTACTACAAAATTACATGTACTTTATACCCATAATAATTGTGTTTTATAAAACTAAGCAAGTACTTTTTAACTAAAAATAATACTATAACATATACTTTACCCCCCATAAATTATGATTTATCATAATTTACTTAAATTTCTTGATAGTTTGTTTGATATTCCTCTAAAACTCTTATAACACATTTTAATTTTTTCATTCACCAACAAGACACTTTATCTTTGCCTCCAAGCACATCCCCTACACATTCTCTGCCCTCACACCACTAAGAGTACATTTGTGAAAAACAAGACTAAGAAAATAATACATATTCTACAGTAGGAAAAGACCATATAGAATCATTCCTCACACAAGGAGGAGATGAGATTATTGTATGCCTTGGTGTGTGTACTCACATACCTTACACACACACACACACACACACACACACACACACACACACACACACACACACACACACACACACACACACCGCAGCAGCAGCACACAAGACGCTGCCAGAGGGAGAACGATGCCCTCCTAAGCATGCAGATTCTTGTCCTCAGCTTCACCAGTAACCACACAGAATACACGATGGACCCTGAAGGACTTTGTGTTAACCCAAAATCGGCTCACCCTCTTTATGCTACAAACACCCGTATCTGCAGCATCCACAGTCTTTTTTTTTTTTTTTTTTTTTTTTTCTAAGCAGAGAGGTTTAGTTGAGTCACTTTGTACCTCACCATTCTTCAATTAGTTATATTTTACTCTTGGCCTTAATTTAGAACAGAATATCAATCTGGATTTTTTCCATTCATCCTTTACATTGTAGTGAATAGTAGACAGCTCATCAAGCTCTTCACCTTCTCTTGTGAGTTGGCCATTGAGTGCCTGGTGAAGGTAGGTTAAGGTATGTTCGTGTTTCAATCAGCCATGTATCCCAGGGTAAGTTAAGGGTGGTTAAGGTCAAAACTTACAGTTCACACTGACTTTGGCACTGGGAGATATGCAACTCTGCATACATACCTGGCAATTACTGCTGAGCAACAAGGGTATTATCAACTTACTACTGAACATCCTACAGCTGTTAAGAGACTGATGAAGGGGGCCTTAGTGGTAACACAGGAAGTTTGCTTCCTCATTTACATTCAGCCAGGTGCTCCTAACACACACACACACACACACACACACACACACACACACACACACACACACACACACACACACACACACACACACACACACAGACAGACACCATCACACAAGACACCTGTGCTCATGTCAGGCAGACTCCTGGCTATCAAATGAAATAATTATTAGCTTATGCATTAAGTAGGTAGATGTCAAAATTATAAACAGCTTTTGAAAAGCTATGCAAGTAAGTTCCCAGTGGCACCCCATTAACAAGTTAATAGTCAATACCACCACTTTCCCATAATGCTTCACCACCAATCACCAACCTCCACCATCCCCATCAAAGCTCTAGCCTACTACCACCTAAGTCATCTAAGCAGTTTATTTCAAGATTTCCATTTTCAGTATTAAAATATTACATATTCAGGACTTGTCTATTTACAGTGTTTGAAGACCAAACAAAAGCAAGAGCCACTTATATGACATTATCTTATTTGATATAATTTTTAAGACTATAACTTATGTTTCCCAATAGGATTATAATGATGAATGATGTATATACAATAATTGGATAGTAAATCCATTACATGATGGGCATTCTGAGGCTCATAAATGTTACATAAATGCTATTTTAGAGCCTACCTATCACCTTCAGTGCAGAAACTTATGCACCATTAACTGAATTTGAAACTATTTCTTTCTTACCACTAATATGCACCCTTGAAATCATCCCTAAGCAACTAACATAAGACACTGCTAGGCTCTTGCAGCCTTCCCTCACCTAATGCAGTGTGCTGTGAGGCTGTTTCAGTGGTTCCCTCCCTCCCCCCTATCTCCCCTTACACAAATGGTGCACACCTGAACATTACCTACTGCTCAGACCATATCACAGCTATAGTATCACTCATCCATCATTTTGTGTGCAAGCAATATGTAATGTTGGTGTTGGTATGTGTTGTGGGTCAATGTGAGGATTTTGAAGCAACTATACCAAAGTCCTAAAAGTTCAGAGAGAGGTAAATACATGAGTGGCTTCCATCAATGACTGAAACTGTTAAATGCAAATGAAAAACAAAATAAAAAATCCAAGAGATGAAAAGTTGAGGAGATGTATGAGGTAATCTTGATCATCACATACAAATAAAAAGAGCAAGAAAAAAAAAATCTAAGACAATAGAAAACTATAAAGTAACTTAGACTACAAAAAGTTGCTGTAATAAAATAAATAATTGAAGTGACTGGAGGGAATGTTGAAATTCCAATAGGCCTAGAGATCACTACAGAAGATTGGAACACAGCTGCAAAATTATTTGTATAAAAATATAAAAAACTAAATTAATAATAAAAAAATATGAATAGCAGCATTACTAGTAGCTAACAACTACTTTATATGCATGATGTCAAGTGAAAATAAAAAAAATATAAATAGATTACAAAATACTGTGAATGATGGAGACAAAACAATCTAGTGTGTGTGTGTGTGTGTGTGTGTGTGTGTGTGTAAAAACAACCACATCCATGAAAACATAATGGTGTGGTCTGTAAGTAGATAAATAGGAATCTAAATGGAGTCATAAGTAGTTTTGTTCTTGTAAGTAGTAATACCTTAATTCTATATAAACATGCCAATTCTCTCAGTACAAAATTTCCAATAAAATATATGTATGTACTGTATGTACAATTACATTTACTACATAGAAATTAAAAAAAAAAAAAAAAAAAAAAAAAAAAGCCATTTCTATCAAATTACAATTTACACTGATGAACCAAGAAACGTATGAACACTATGGAACTCTGAAAATATGAAATAAATTAATCAACACTATGGAAATCTCAACAGCTAAAAAATATATATGGAAATCCAAAATGTATGAAAAAATTCAAAATGCCATTACATATTTCTAAAACTATTATTTCAAAAAATACATGGCCAGTGAGCCTTGGGGAGGAGCAGGCAGTGGAAGGGAAGGGGGGGAGGAGAAGGAAGGAAGGAAAGGAAAGGTGTTATGGCTGTCTGGTGATGAGGATGAAAAGGGAAAAGACAACTACAAGGTGAGGTGGGAAACTATAAGGATTGCCCTTGTAGGGCAAAGGCAGGATTATGCCTGGTGGAGTTTGAGAAAGAGAAAGACTGAGAAGGTGCCATTAACAGGCAAGTGCCACAGTGGCCATGGTGAGGGTGCCAAAGAGGAGACAGAGCAGCTGGGCACAGGATTGGGCAGGTCGATCCTCCTGCAGCAGCTCTGGCAACACTGTCACCAGTGCGATGTTGAGGAACCCCCCAGCCGTGAAGCCAAGGATGTACACGTGAACTCCACCTGTGAAAGACACTTATTGTGACTCATCTTAACAATACACTAAAAAAATACTGCCAACTTATATTTATAATAAACCTACACAACCTAAAGGAGACAAAGAAATACCTGATCTGACCCACTACCATTGCGACAAATTCACCCGGGTGACACTAAATGATTCCTTTCACCATCAACCCTAATACACTGCCACCTGTGGGAGACACTCAAAATACGCTATATCATTATTAGTCCTGAGTGTCATCTATTGGATACTGGGTTGCATTTGAACACCTCCTGAATACTGATTATTCAGAACTTTATTTTTTCAAGCAAATATTAACTTACAATCAAAAGAGTAGATTGAAAAAAATCAAGTATATTCCTTCACAGAATCAATAAAAAAATATGAATATTCTCCACCTAATTTTATTCTGCAAAATCCTCACCATAAGCCTAACATAAAATGTTACACAATATGAGTCAAAATAATAATAAAAATACTCCTTATAAAGGTAATAATAGAATCTTCATAGTCCATAATTATTCACTTATGATGGATAATGAGTCAACTCACCCAAGTGTAAAAACTAGTCACTGGAATTTCAGTCATTGACAACACAGGAAGGTAAGCATATTTAATAATCCTTCTGTAGCTGCAGACTTACCCAGGACCTCTGAAGTACCCAGGAACAGGGTGACAAGTGCTCCTATGAGGCCCACACCTGCTGTGTACATCTGGGCCTTGGTTGCCTCCCATCGGCTGAACCCTGGGAAACAGAATAAAATGCTGGAGATTACAAGAAAGATATTGATCCACTGTGATGCTCCGTAACTGGTAGCTGCCCCTCACACACCTGAGAAACTGGGACATCAGCAACCCACTAGATTTGCACTCACCCCATATCTACAAAGCCAGAAAAGAATGTGCCTACAGTAACATACTACTTTGCATGTGCTAACCCCATATGGGAATGCGGTTGAAGTGGGGCAAGATGCAAGACTTAATGATGAAGGATGATGGCACTAACACAACCAAAAGGCATTCCCATTTTCACAAGGAGGGGATGTCAATCCAGAGGCATTTAAAAAAAATATATAGCTCAAAACACAGTAAAGATATAATTACACAAAATTTACTTTATGATAACAGCAGCTACTACACATGTATATTCATGCAATATGTATTATAGTCAGCCCTTACAAAAATCAAGCATGCACCAACCTGATTTCAAGAGGATGGCAAAGTCCCCAATCTCATGTGGTACTTCGTGGATGAGAATGGCAGCTGTGGTAAGGACACCTGTCTTATAGGACACCATGAAAGACCCTGCCACTGCCAGCCCATGGGTAAAATTGTCAATACCATTGGCTATGAGGTTGAGGTACCCAGTCACCTGGAGGGAGGGTGGAAGGGAAGGTTACATGGTGACCTCAAGCAAGTCTAAAAAAGCAAGCATAGAAAGAGGCATGGGAAAGGAAGGTAGAGGGCAGACAGTATATTTAGAAATTGGCAACAGACTGTAGTAAATGCAATGCCTGTATATCCTCATATAGTTGAGGTCTTTTGCTCTGAGGGTTATAAAAAAAATATGAAGCAAACAATCCAATATAATTTCATAAGTAAAATGACCTCATCTATATGAGGATCTACATGCATTAGATTTACTACAATCTGCTGTGAACAATGCAATATAATTTCATAAGTAAAAAGACATGAGAATCAATTAACAATGATGGAAATTTCATGAAAACAAAAGGAACACTTTGGTAAACCTGACTGGATAAAATTTTGTGATTAATTTATATCACATGTTGGACATAAAAACACAGCAGATGCTGATAGTGAAATACACTTACTCTCTACCCTACCAACATCCATCCGTGGGACCGGATGGAGTTTCAGGTTTTATACTTAAAGAGTGCAGAAATGAGCTAGTTGGTCCGATATATGACATCATTAGGTGCTCAATTAAAACGGGCACAGTGCCTAGGGAGTGGAAGAGGGCAGAAGTGGTACCTATATACAAAAGTGGAAAAAAGGAAGAACCCCTAAATTACAGACCGGTGTCTCTGACCAGTGTAGTATGCAAAATATGTGAGAAATTAATAAAAGAACAATGGATGAGATTTCTAGAAGAACATAATCAAATCACAAACAACCAATATGGGTTTAGGAAAGGCCGCTCACGTGTGACAAACTTGCTGAGCTTTTACTCAAGGGTGACGGACAAATTACAGGAAAGAGAAGGATGGGTGGATTGCATTTACCTAGACTTAATGAAGGCATTCGACAAAGTTCCACATTCAAGACTGATGTGGAAACTAGAAAATAAAGGAGGATTGAGAGGGAAAATGAAGTGCTGGATGGAAAGCTACTTAAGGGGAAGAGAGATGAGAACTGTGGTTAAGGACACTAGATCGGAATGGAGAGCGGTGGAAAGTGGAGTGCCCCAGGGGTCGGTTTTAGCACCAGTACTCTTCCTAGTCTATATTAATGATATGCCAGAGGGAATAAACAGCTACATGAGCCTGTTCGCGGATGATGCTAAACTGCAAAGACATATAAGAAACAGTGAAGACTGCAAGGAGCTGCAAGAAGACCTAAACAAGATTTGGAAATTGAGTCAGAAATGGGAGATGAAATTCAATGTGAAGAAATGTCATGTTATGGAAATGGGAAAAAGTGTAGAAAGACCAAAATGGACATATAAAATGGGAGATGGTGAAATATTAAAGAAAGTAAATGAAGAGAGACCTGGGAGTAATAATGCAAGATTATATGCAACCAGGAAGTCATATAAGTCAGATCTTCGGTGATACATATAACATGGTGAGAAATATAGGCATAGCATTCCACTACATGGACAAAGAAATGATGAAAAAATTAATAACTACAATGATCAGACCTAAACTAGAATATGCGGAAACAGTGTGGTCTCCACATATGAAGAAACACATAGTAAAACTAGAAAGAATACAGAGGATGGCAACAAAAATGGTTCCAGAACTGGAGGGACTGACATATGATGAGAGACTAAAGGAAATGGACTTGCCAACAGTAGAACAAAGAAGAGAAAGAGGAGACCTAATACAAATATATAGGCTATTGAGTAAAATGGAAGAAGTAGATAATGAGAAATTGCTACTAAGAGAGGAACCTTCCAGCAGGAATACTAGAGGACATAGTAAAAAGTTGAGGAAGGGAAGATGCTCAAGAGACATAAAGAAATATAGCTTCCCACAAAGAAATATAGAGGTTTGGAACAGATTAAGTGAAGAAATAGTATTGGCGAAGAGTGTGCAAAGTTTCAAGGAAAAGTTAGATAATTATAGATACGGAGACGGGACCACACGAGCGTAAGCCCAGGCCCTGTAAAATTACAACTAGGTAAATACACCAACCTTAAAATACAAATCCATTCACTCACCTCCTTCTTGGCACTTCCAGAGTCTCCCTTGGTGTTGTTGTTGTGTGGTGTGGAAGTGGATGAGTCGTGTCCCGCCAGCATCTCCACCACAATGAAGACAAAGATTCCTGCCAGCACACACAGCCCCACCTGAGTGAAAGCCTCATGTGTCCCAGCACCTCCTGGGGAAAGAAAAAGAAGCAGGGGGATAGAAATTTGTGATATTCAGGAAACACACACACACACAAAAAATAAATAAATAAATAAATAAATAAATAAATAAATAAATAAATAAATAAATAAAAAAAATGCACACACACACACACACACACACACACACACACACACACACACACACACATATGCATTACAAATAATCATAATGACTTGGAAGGTGGTATGGGATAAAAAAAAAATAAATAAATAAATAAATAAATAAATAAATAAATAAATAAATAAACTTGGGGATAAAATTAATGTGGCCATAGAAACCTATCACAAAGTAAAGATAAACAGGTAAATATGTAGAACTAGTGAATAGAGCTAGCAACAAAGAAATGTGAAAAGTAAGAGAATTTCACCTTCCAGGGCCATGCTCCAGGCTTCAGGCAGCAAATGAAGGAACACATCGCCCAGCAGGCCACCAACGGCAAAGCTGAGCAGCAGCGGCAGAATATTCAGACCACCTGAGGGAAGAACAGACACCATAACTATCACTGATATGTACATACTCTAAAAACTATTAGCACTTACTTCACAGAGATTCACCCAGTCTTATACTACACAACCCAGTGTGGTTACTGTAAAAAAGACCATTTAGTGAACGAGAGTTCGTGGACATTAAGACAAGCACTTAATGCAGATGCAATTCTTTCACAATCAGGCTCACAATATTTGTACAATATATATATATATATATATATATATATATATATATATATATATATAGATATATATATATATATATATATATATATATATATATATATATATATATATATATATATATATATATATATATATATATATATATATATATATATATATATATATATATATATATATATATATATATATATATATATATATATATATATATATATATATATATATATATATATATATATATATATATATATATATATATATATATATATATATATATATATATATATATATATATATATATATATATACTCAAGGATCACCTTCATGAAAACGAACTTCCTTGTGCCATGGAAAAGGTAAAAAGAAAGAGCAAAGAATGTGATAATTTAGAATAACTTGGGTTCTGAGTGTCTGAAATATACTGAAAGGAGAATGAAGTGAGCAATTGAGTCAAAGGACAGACTCATTCAGACATTAGATTGTCAATAAATTAGGGAAATATTTAAAGCCACAGAATGACATTTGACGCTGTTCAAACATGCTCGTTGGTTTTCATGGCCTCTAGTTGACAATGAATGTCATTCACTCCTCAGCCTAACCCCTTTAGATATTTTGCCAACATTAACCACTTCTCACAAGGTGCAATCAGCTCTTACACATGACAAATTGGTGCAATTCTTAAGAAAATTATGGAAATATCTAGTAAAACCAACACATCATCTGTGGTGTTTCATGAAGTTCATTGGTTCGCCATTATTGGAAGTGCTCATGACAAGATTTATAAATATGGCATTATGGCATCTCTCCACCACTCTTCCCCTAATAAAGACTGTGGCCATGAGATGCATAATTCCTTCCAGTATAAGAATATGCCAAAACTTGCAAGGCACTCAACAATAAGGGGAAAAATAATATAAATGGCCAAGAACAATTCAAAGTAACATATACCAGTGCCAAAATTCATAGATAATAGTATCAAGCACCTTACTAAATTCTACGCAAAACCCACATCACCCTTAATTATGAAGACATGGTGCTTCAGTGTTCTAATAATATATTCATAAAGAGAACATTACTCAGAATGTTCCAGTAATAGTAGCCAAATAGCCAAACCATTTAGGTGACGAGGCAGGAAGTACAGTGGAGCATTTCAACCCTTATTAACTGAAGGGTTAGGTGTAAATATACCATTATGAAAATGTACAGGTGGGCCAACTTTAAAAATGAAATTAATAAACCAGTGTGAGGATTTCATTTGCCTGCCCTTGAGGGAAACACTACAAGTCGGGCAGTTGTTCAGTAGTACAGAGTAAAAGGAGAGGAGACAAGAAAAAAACAGTGATGAATAGCAGGGAAAACGTAATACTTGGCAGAAGACGGGAGGAAGGGGCAGACAGAAAGGGGGAAAAGGATAGGGGAGAAAACAGGGAAAGAAACAGAAAGGGAGGAGTATTATGTAGGCAGACTATTCCTTCACCAATAACTGAGGTCGTGCAAATAGAAACATTCCCCAAAGTATATAGCAGTAAAAATATTCACCCCTAAAATACTGTGTTAATGTATAAAATAAGGAAAATGAAAAGTAGGAAAACGGGAAAAAGAGTAAGGGAAAATGATACCCTTGAGAGGAGAGGGAGGAGGCGATTTACCTCTCCTGCGCCCCTTCCTCCCCTTCCCCCACTCGTCGCCCGTAACCTCTCAGATAACTTGCCAAGGTCTCTGCCCCCCACCCTCCTGTACCCCCCTCCCCCCTCTCTTTCAACACAATGGGCCAGTTTCACATTTCCCCATGATGGTTTAGTAAGCAACCAAACCAACACCAGAGCCTTCGAAATTTCCTTGTATAGTGTCTGGTGTTTATATTTAAGTTCACAAATTTGATGAAACTATACAGGAAGAGTCTTGTGTATTTAGTGTGGCATCGAAGGCCTCCCCATTTTGGATTGTATGAGATTCTATAGTTTGGTTCGGGCTGTTACGAAGACTGTGTTGGACTGTGAAATCGGCTCTATATATACATCTGTGTTAAAAAGAGGCGTGAGAGGACAAACCATTCCCTGCTCCTCCTCTTCCGATTTTTGTAGTTGATCTTCTTTTGTTCCTATTTATATTTGTTATCCTCCTCCCGCTCATTCCTTATCATTCGTACCTCCTAAAACAACACACACACACACACACACACACACACACACACACACACACACACACACACACACACACACCTGGAGTACTGCCTGTCACCTGTGTTCATCTGTCAAACAACCTTTACTTGAGGGGAGGGAGGGAGGCATAGGGGCAGGGTAAGGAAGGAAATGAAGACGTCCAATTAGAAAGTAAATGTTGTGAGGAAAGGAATTATATAAGAATTATTACGACTCACTCCTTCCTTTCTTTCTATTTCTTTCCCTATTTTCTCCCCATCCATTCTCCCCCTTTCTTTCTTTCTACTCCTTCCACCCGTCTCCTTCCTTCTGCCAAGTCTTACGTTTTCCCTGCTATTCTTTGCTATGTCTTTTTTCTTTTCTCCCTACTTTCCTCTCCTCTTTCTCCTTCAACACCTTACTCTCCCTTTCTCAACAGAGCATCCATTAGCCCTCTGACCCACCCCACCCCCGACTCACTTCTTTATCTGCAGGTGCATTCGCTCCTTCCCCAAACCAAGCCCACCACTGTGCATACCTTTAATTCTACTCGAGGTCATGAGAGAGAGAGAGAGAGAGAGAGAGAGAGAGAGAGAGAGAGAGAGAGAGAGAGAGAGAGAGTAGGCACTTTTTTTTAATTCCTAAACGATACGCACGGAACAATTTAAACAATGTGTCCAATGAAACATGAAAACTTTTATGTGTAAATGCGAATTGTTTTACCTACTTAAAAAGGCTGCGATGACTTAGATCTATGCAAACGTTTTCTTTAGTAAACGATATAAATTTTACATTTTTTTTCATCGGAGCGCTAATCCAAAGAGCCTTAGTTCATCTGTGCATACGTTTTTTTCTGGACGAGGATAATAAACCTGAGCGCCACTATCAATCAATGCAGGTTTACCTAAGCAGTGGTTCACCTGGACTCGAGTTTACCCGAGCGTGAGTGAGGGCGCGGTGCAGCTGGCCACGTGTGTTTATCGCGGGCGTGAGCAAGGCACGATGCACGAGGCGCGGGGGGCGGCTGGGCCTACGGGGCCATGGGGCGGGGCGCAGCCAGGCAGGGCAGTACAAGCATCGCGGTGGCCTGGTGCAGCGGGGCAAGGGTGGTGCTGACGGGTGGTGCTGACGGGCGGTGCTGACGGGGTGCTGCAGTGTGGTGTGGTGTTGTGTGCTAGGTGTGTGAAGCGTGAATACCGCGGCTTTGGGGGAAGTGCTCGCCCCCTGTGTATGGTGATGCGTGTGTGGAGGCTGTGATAGGTGCCGGCAAGGGGACTGTGTGACCAGGGGACTACTACTACGAGTGCTTCGGCGGATGAGGAGGAGAGAAAAGAGAAGGGATAGTGACACGCAAACAGAGGACCGGAACAAGAGTAGAAGACCAAGCGAGGAACACACGAGAACATTGAACAGTGGAAAAGCAAAGGAGTAACAGGAGAAACATAAAAGAGCAAAAGAGGAACTACGGAAGACCAGAAGAGCGAAGGAGGAACCAGGAGGAGGATAGGAGACGAGAGGAACAAGGCAAAAGAAACTAAGGAAACGCAGAACACAATAGGAGCAGTGAAGAGGAAGCGAAGGAGGGGTAGGAGGTGAAAAGGAGAGAAGAAGGCGACTCGAACAAGACCAGCAGCGAGGGACGGCATGGAGGGCAGCGCGCCGGCGGGAGGGAAGAGGGCGGTGTATCGTGGCACGGGGGTAAGTACTGCACGCGGTTGTTATGAGTATTCTTGTGGTGGGTATTGCTGCGCTGCTGGAACTACAAGACACTCCTCGCCAGCGCAGCGCAACACCTACCTGACTGTGTGTTCTTAGCTACTCGTTCTTGTACTTATTCAATTTTGTAGCGTCCCGTATTTTGCCACATTTGATCATATAATTCCGTACACATGAATGCTCTGACACACGATTTGATTTGGTAAGGCTCTCCATCCAATGATCGTGTTCTTAGCTACTCGTTCTTGTACTTATTCAATTTTGTAGCGTCCCGTATTTTGTCACATTTGATCATATAATTCCTTATACATGAATGCTCTGACACACGACTTGATTTGGTAAGGCTCTCCATCCAATGATCGTACGGTTGGGAGATTGTATTATGCCTTACGTTTCTGTTTACGTGCGTTGTTTTTCGAACGAAGAGGTAATGAAGGTGTGAATCTATGTGAAGATAAACCGTTAGATGCGAGATAAACAGTTTACGATCAGGCAGGAAGAACAAGATAACTGATGCAAGATAAAAAGATAACTGATGATGGACGATGAGCGTTATGAAGCTGTAAATCTATGTAAAGATAAAGTTAGAAGCGAGATAATATTTTTCTTAACGCCCTTGAACTGTCTCCTTTGCTGAAAAAAAAGGTCGGAAGAACTAGATAATTGATCATAGTATAACGAACAAGGTACAAAAAACAACAGATAAACAGGCTAAATCGGAAAATAATTATGGTAGAGAGAGCGACGCGAGCATCAAATAAAGATAAATACCAATGAATGAGGTTAAAAGTGTGGAGGGAAACCTAAAGGAAAAAAGTAAGAGAAAGATAAAGGCTGGGAATGAGGGCAGCAAGGAAAAGTAGCCGGATAAAAGGAGGCAGAGGAAAAAGAAGAGGAGGAGGAGGAGGAGGAGGAGGAAGGTGAGGCTGAGGGATGTGAGGCTAAATAAAAAAGGAGTGACGGAAACCTGAGATAAGCAATGAACGATGCTGAAGACAGAGGGAAAGAGAAGGAATGACAAAGACATCAACTGAAGAAGAAAAATACTACCATATAAATATTAAATAGAGAAACGAGAGCAACAAGAATCTAGCACGGCGGCAATAAAGAAGCATAACAACCAATTCACAGGTGTTGATATAGATAGGAAGCCGGCAAGGAACATAAATAACAGGATAAACAAGAAGAACAAGAGAAGTGAAGAGGAGGGGAAGAAAGGATGATAAAGAAGAAATAATAACAACAAAGAAAATGACCAACAACAAAAGAAGAGGAGAAGAATGATGATACAACAACAAAACAAGCAGAACAAGAAAAGAAGTGGAGGATAAGAAGAATGATAAAGAAGAAAGAAAAACAACAAAGAAAATAAGATCAAGAACAAAAAAAGAGGAGAAGAATGATGATAAAGATGAATCAATAACAACAACAAAACAAGAAGAACAACAAGAAAAGAAGAGAAAGGGAAGAAAGATGATAAAGAAGAAAGAATAACGAAATTAAGATAAAAAACAAAAGATGAGGAGAAGAATGATGATAAAGATGAATCAATAACAACAACAAAACAAGGAGAACAACAAGAAAAGAAGAGAAAGTAAGAGGAGAAGAATGATGATAAAGATGAATCAATAACAACAACAAAACAAGGAAAACAACAAGAAAAGAAGAGAAAGTAAGAGGAGAAAAATGATGATAAAGATGAAGCAATAACAACAACAAAACAAGGAGAACAACAAGAAAAGAAGAGAAAGTAAGAGGAGAAAAATGATGATAAAGATGAAGCAATAACACCAATGAAAACAACGAAGGTGAGGGCGAGGCGTGGAGAGAGTGAATCACAGTCCCTGGCCCAATTAGGGGAAGGTGGGCCAACATCTGGGCAGCACCGTAACGTATCATTACAATTATTCTTGTCTGCCCGTGAGGAGGCGGCCTGGCATGTGGGCAGGAAAAGGGGGAGAGAGAAGAAAGAAAGGAGGAAGGAAGAATGGGTGGGGAGAGAGCCATAAAGAAGAAAGGGGAAACAAGAGGAGGAAATGAAGGAAACAGGGGAATGCTACGCTGGCAAAAAGTTAAAATGAGCAGGCGGTTTGGTATGTGGGTAGGGAGGGAGACTTACATAGATTTATACAGATATTCAGACCACACAGACCCTAATGTCACCAAGATTTTGCATTTCTACTTTTGGTGAATATCAAGCTGAAGGAAGAGGCGGTCGAGATATTTCTTAAATGAATGACGAAAGAAGAAACTAAGGAGGAATGGGTGGAGGGAGAAACGTAAAGGAGAAAGGAGATAAAGGGGGAAGAAATAGAAGAAACAAAGGAGACTGGTACGTTGGCAGTTAAAAAGAAGAGAAAAAAAAAAACACGATGCCAAGGCTAAGGAAGAGAAGATAATGGAGGAATGAGGAAGGGTGGATAAAGAAACAAAAAAAAAATTGAAAAGAAAGAGAAGAGAGGAAATAGAAAAAAAGAAACTGAGGAGAGGATGAGAATGCTGCACCGGCAAAAAGTTAACAGCAAACAAACAACAACAACAACAAAAGAAACCCGACACGAGACGCAGAATGATGACCACGCCAAGAAAATCATGAGAAAGAAAGGAATTGACAACTCTCCTCATCAGACAAACAAACAAGCAAACAAAACACGACTAAGAAACGTATAAAACAACAGAAACAGCAACAACAAAAACAAAAAATATAGGTAAAAGAGGAAGTAGTGAGAACGAGGAAACAGTAAGAGTTGTAACACTAATATCGTAAGAACGCAGACATACAACAAAACCCACGAGGAGGAAGAAGAGGAGGAGGAGGAGGAGGAGGAGAAAGAAGAGAAGTAGTGGAAAGAGTAGAGTAAGAGGGTGTAACAGTATAATCTCGTCAGGAGGAGGAGGAGGAGGAAGAGAAAGAAGAGAAGTAGAGGAAAGAGTAGAGAGGTAGGTGTAACAGTAGTCTCGTCAGGAAAAGGAAGAGGAGGAGGAGGAAAAAGAAGAGAAGGAAATAGAGGAAAGAGGAGAGTAAAAGGGTGTAACAGCAATAGTCTCGTCAGGAAAAGGAAGAGGAGGAGGAGGAAAAAGAAGAGAAGGAAGTAGAGGAAAGTAATAGGTGTAACAGTAATATCATAAGCAAGCAAACATACCAAAACCACGAAGGGGAGGAGGAGGAGGCAGAAGAGGAGGAGGAGGAAAAAGAAAAGGAAATAGTAGAAAACGTAGAATAAGAGATGTAACAGTAGTCTCATCAGGCACGCAGACACACAAACGCCACGGAGAAGAGGAGGAGGAGGAGGAGGAGTAAAGGTATGTGGATCGGCGGGTGTCGTGGTTGGCGGTGTTGTTTCAGGAAGGAGACAAAAACGCATCGCCCGCCTGACTGATTGAAGAGGAGCCGCCACTCGCTGCTCCCTTGATGGTGGACGGAGAGCGAGGGCGAGAAGACGCACACACCATCAGCCAGCCAAAAGTATCCCCTCCTCTCTCTCCCTCCCCCCGCCTCCTCCCATGTAGATGTGTACTGATCCTAATGCCGATGCTGCTGCTTCTGCTCTCCTCCTCTGCTTTATTTTTTATCGCGTTCTCGTACTATTTTTTCTTCTTGTTCTTGTTCTCGTTCTTTTTCTCGGCTCGTTCTTATTTATTTTTCCCTCAAGTTTCGTTTTGTTGTTGTTGTTGTTGTTGTTGTTGTTGGTGCTGCTGTTGTTGTTGTTATTATTTTACTCTTAGTTTCTCGTACGTATTTTTCTTCCTTTTCTTCTTTTTTGTTCATATTGATCGTCTTCATAATTCAGGAGGGTTGTGTTATTATCATTGATGTTGTTGTCGTTTTTATGATGCAATTTGGCTCCTCTCTCTCTCTCTCTCTCTCTCTCTCTCTCTCTCTCTCTCTCTCTCTCTCTCTCTCGTCCATTCCGCGTTGACAAAAATTAGCCACACGAGGGAGATAGAAGAGAAAAATGTACCATAACTAAAACAGAAAGATGATGGGGGAAGAGAAAGAAAAAAAGGGGAGGTGGGTAAAGGTGAAGAAAAGAGGGGGGCAGGAAAAGAAGATGGAGAAGAAGAAAAAGGAGAGGGAAAGTGAGACGAAGAAACGGGAGAACAAGAGGAAAAGTGAAATAGAAAAATGTGATGAGAAAGAAGAAAAAAAGGTAAGAGGGGAAAGGTGGAGAAGGAGAAAAGAAGAGAGAGGAGAGAAAGTGAAGGAAAGAAACAGGATAACCAGAGAAAAGTGGAATAGAAAAATATGACAAGAAAAAAAAGATGAGAAAAGAGGTGAAGGAGAAAAGAAGGGAGAGGGGGAGAAAGTTAAATTAGGAAACAGGACAACAAGAGATAAAAAGAAATAAAGAAAGTAAAATCAAGAAACAGGAGAACGTGAGAAATATTAAAACAAGGAAACTGGAGGAAAAAGAGACAGTGAAATAAAGAGAAATAGGAAGAACATAAAATGACAGCGTGAGATTATTATGAAAGGAAAAAAAAAGGAAAGGTAAAGCGAGGAGAGGCGAGGAAAAGTTAAAAAAAAAGAAAAAAGTGAAGGAATGAAGATAAGAGGTAAGAAGAGATGCAGGTGGAAAGTATAAAATGCAGGAGGAGGAGGAGGGAAAGAAGAAGAAGAGGAGGAGGAGGAGGAGGAGGAGGAGGAAAAATGTGTTTGCGAAGGTGATTTTATTTGGAACGAGAGAGAGAGAGAGAGAGAGAGAGAGAGAGAGAGAGAGAGAGAGAGAGAGAGAGAGAGAGAGAGAATAAAAAACAAAAAAATCAACGATGCATGTAGTGCCTTCACCGTTCCTGCCAAGATAGAACATACAAAGGAGGAGAGAGGAGATAGCAAAGAGAAGAGGAGAGAAGATGGAAGTGATGAGAGGGGAGAAAAAAAAGGCAGGAAAAGAATGACACTAAGATCTTATCCAAATCCCTTTTGAATATGATCTTGGCTCCTTAGACTTTCGAAACGCATTATTAAACATGTTCTTTAAAGACTATAGTTAAAAAAAATAATACATATGGAAGATAGGTGAGTGTAGGGAGGAGGAAAGAAGAAGGTTGAGGAGGGAGAATAGGAGAAGGAAAGCAAGGGAGAGAGAGAAGAGGGTCATACAACACACTTCATATCCCCCCCTCCTTTTTTTTTTATTTATGTAGAAGGAAGGGAAGAATAAAAGTGGAGGGAAGAGGAAAGAAGAAAGGTGAGAAAGGAGAACAGGAGAAAAAAAAACATTGAAGAAAGAAAAAGGTCATACAACACATCTGAGACCCCCCGCCAACCCTTTATTTTCGTATACAAGTGAAAGGGAGGGAAGGAGGGAGACAGGGATGAAAGAAAGGAGGGCGAGAGAGGAGATAAATGCATCACGCCTTCTCTCCTGCCCTCCACACCGCATAATTTACCTTGACACACCTGAAATAGCAGAGGGAGGAGGGAAAGAAGGAGGAGGGATGGAGACGAGGAGGGATGGAGGCGAGGAGGGAAAGAAAGAGAATTGATGGAGGAGAGAGAAAAGAAGAGAGGGAGGATGGGAAAGGGGAAAAGATGGGTCAATTATTGTTATAGTAAGTTTATATTTATATTGTGTGCTTGTCCATAGTAGTAGTAGTAGTAGTAGTAGTAGTAGTAGCGTTTTGTCCCCTTTCTGTTATTTTCCTTACTGTCAATGTCCTATTTTTCATATTCATATTTGCTCACTGAGGGGACTATGTTTGGGTCTTTATAATTCTAATTTCCTTTGATGCCTTTCATGGATCACTTTCATACTGTTTACTGAAGTCATGTTTTTTTAATGAATTCAGAAAACGATATTGGTGTCCGCACTTTCACCCTAACAACGTCATGAGCGTAATAACTGTCATAAGCGAGCCACCAAGAAAACGTGTGTAGCCGCCTGTATGCATCGAAGCCTTGTCGCGAGCAAGCCATGACTAATACAAGGAAGCACATCAAGCCTGACAGCCATGACGGGGAACACAACAGTCACGACCTGAAGTGACAGCACGCGTTATTAAGGACGTTTATCAGCATTATTCATCCCCTCAGACTGACATGATACAGCTGAAAGGAACGTTGATGACTGTCAGTGGTGATCTGTGTAAGGGGGAGATGGTGTGTGGTGAAAAGTGAAGAGATAAGAGGATACATTAGAAGTGGTATTAGGTGGGGTGAAGGGAAGTGAGGTGAAAAATGAGGTGAGTGAGTGGGGCGAGATGAAGCGTGGTAAGAAGTGAAGAGAAAGGAGGATAAGAAGTTAGGATAAGTGTTTCTACATTGGTGGGGCGAAGTTAGTGAGGTGAGAAGAGGTGGGTGAATGTGAAGGGAGCAAAAAAGTGTGGTGAGAAATGAAGATAAGATGCCGAAAAGTTAGGATAAGTGAATTTGTGTGATGAAGTGACGTGAGGTGAGATAAGTGACGTGAGATGTGAGACGATGCTGTCGCCCACTGATTAAATATTGACACAAGTAACATGATCTTGTGTGGCACGATATCTCCCTCCAAGACTGAAAATATGTGCCTTCTTCAGTATAGTATATCATTATCTCAATCTTGTTTCTCTAATGCATTTCCTGGTTGCCTGATTGTCTTTGATCTCGCTCGCCACATTCCCCCGCATCAGCCGAACCAACGTGCTGTCTGTCTGTCTATTCTCGCGACACGACGGTACGTAACAAATGTATGTCGTAACATTATACTACAAAAGACTAAAGTTATACCAAGCTTGACTGAGGGAAGGAGGGAACTGAGCTAACAAACCAGTTATTTTGGGGGGAGGGGAGATGTTTTAACGTGTGTGTGTGTGTGTGTGTGTGTGTGTGTGTGTGTGTGTGTGTTTGCTTCTGAACTAAAACCTGAGACCAAACTAGTACTGTGCCTTGAGCTGGGATAGATACAGTATATATTATAGTTGATGTTCTCGGCAAATATTCTCAAGATGCTTTCGAATCTCACAACTATATCATATCCGATGGTCACAAAGGATTAATCGGGTTCTCATGAGTTATTTTACATTCACGGTGCAGACGCCTCGCCAAACTATCACTAGGCTGTTAACACTACCCATGGAAATATCTACAGCCTCTACGAAAGCCTTAACAGTTGTGGGAGTGTGACCCCTGAAATGATTACGAGTATGGGTCCTGCTGTTCCGTTTTCTATCTCCTCTGAAGGCGACGCGAGAGAAACAGACAAGCTCCCACGACACGGAAACTCACGTAATCTCTCTCTCTCTCTCTCTCTCTCTCTCTCTCTCTCTCGCTCCCTCCGGCCCCTAATTTTCTTCCCGCTCCGTGCACACAATACCGTTCAGTGTCCATCCAGGGCGTGAGCAGAGAATAGAATGTTAGGTAAGTGGAGGTAACGGTGCAGTGTTCAGGAGAGCAAGACCACCTCCACCACCACTACAACACAAACTCTTACTACTACTATTACTACAACTACTACCAACACTAAACTCTACAGCCATCGCCACCAAAACTACCACCACTAGTAATACCAACACAACCTCCACCACCACCACCACTACTACTACTACCACCACCACCACTACTACTACCACCGTTACCACCATTACTGTATCTCCACCATTACAACCATGATCACTACCAACCCAAGCAACACCATATCTTCACTATTGCCACACCCACACAATCTTACAAGCACCACCACCACCACCACCATCACTATATACTCTCGTTTCGACTGCTCTCTCCTTTACTCTCTTATTTCATTTTCTCTTTTACTGTCTCATTTCGACTTCTCTGTTACTTTCTCTCTTTTCGTCTTCCCTCCTTTGCTCTCTCATTTCGATTCCTCTCTTTACTCTCTCTTTTCGTCTTCTCTTCTACTCACATATCGACTCCAATCACCATACCATTACCCTCATCATTACCATCATTATCACTATCACAATCACAACCACCGCTAGTCCACCTCCATCCTTATCATCAGTGACCCACAAGGCACCTTCACCTCCGTCTTAACCACTATCATCATCATCACCACACTCATCACCGCTCCCCTCCTCTCTCTCCTCCTCCTCACTTTCCCGTTCTAAGTTTTTTTTCTAAGCATTTTTTTGTTTCTCTCTCTCTCTCTCTCTCTCTCTCTCTCTCTCTCTCTCGTCGGAGCCAAAAGATAAATTTAGTTCGATACAGTAATGCCAACATTCTTATCTCACCGGCATTACAACCCCCCCTTCTCTCTCTCTTTTACTTACTTTTTTTTTCCCTCCCACTTTCTTTTTTTTCTCCTCTCCTTCGTCCTCGTTTCTCTGTTTCTCCTTTTTTTTTTCCCTCCCTGTATTTCTTACTTCTCTCCCTTCCTCCCTCCAGCACTTTCGTTTTCTCCTGCTCAATTTTTTTTTTTTAGTCCCTCCCACTTTTTTTTCCCCCTCCTCTCCTTCGTCCTCGCTTCTCTGTTTCTCCTTTTTTCCCTCCCTGTATTTCTTCCTTCCGTCCCTTCCTCCCTCTAGCACTTTCGTTTTCTCCTCCTGTACTGCCTCTCCTTGACCCCTCCTTCCCTTCCTCCTCCTCCTCCTGTGAAATCTTCCTCTTCCTGTTTCTCACTTTCCCCTCTCACCACCTCCTACCATTACCACCATCATCATTCTCTCTCTCTCTCTCTCTCTCTCTCTCTCTCTCTCTCTCACCCCTAATTTTCCTCCTCTCCCTTCCTTCCTCTCTCGTCTCCTTGCTTTTAAAACATTACCAAGGCAAGCCGTGACCAACATGACCCTCCTCCTCCTCCTCGTCTTCCTTATCCACAAGCGGATGCACAAAAAACTTACTTAGACGTCATGCAGATTCCCTCCCCCCCCTCTCTCTCTCTCTCTCTCTCTCTCTCTCTCTCTCTCTCTCTCTGTGGGGGACGATAACACGTGACATACATTTGCTTTACCCATGACGAACGAGAAACAACATTGGCACATCATACAGGTAAGGTAGAGAGGGAGGGAAGGGGAGAGAAAGGGGAGAGAGAAAGAGGGAGGGAGGGAAGGGAAAAGAGAGAAGGAATGGGGAAATGGGAGAGGCGAGATGGAATGAGGATACCAAGTGGGGATGAGGGAGGGAGGAAGGGAAGGAAAGAACGGAGGGAGGGAGGTAGGGAAGGAAAGAAGGAAGGGAAGGAAGCGGAAAGGAATGAGATTATATAAGAGAGGGTTAAACTAAAGGTATGCAAAGGTTGAGTAGCCAAAGAGGTTAAAAGGACGAAGCGGAGGAAAGGATTGAAAAGAAAACGGGCGGAAATGGAAATGGAAAGTGAGAAACGTGGAGACGAAAGAGGAAGTAGAAAGACTTTACCACCCCATCACTTTTGACCTTCCCTTCCTACCTTTCTTACTTCCTTTCCACTTTTCTCCTTCCCTCCCTTAACACGGGGAGGAAGCAAGAGGGTGGGAGAGTGCGCGAAGAAGGGAGGAAGTAAGGAAAATAAGGTGAAGGGTGGAAGGAAGGAGAATAGAGGGGAAGGAAGGAGAGAGGGAAGGAAAAACAAGAGATATTTACAAGGAAAAGACAGGGTGGTTGGGGTGAAGGGAAGGGAGGAGGAGGAGGGGAAAAAGAAAGGGAGGAAGAGGAAGAGACTAAGGGGAGATAAAGATGCAGAGGGAGGGAGAAGGGGAGAGGGATGAGGAAACTTTGAAAGAGTTGCAGAGAGAGAGAGAGAGAGAGAGAGAGAGAGAGAGAGAGAGAGAGAGAGGTAACAGCTATCGCCTCTATACCCCTGACAGTTCCCTTCTTCCTCTTCTCTTCCCCCTCCTCTTCCTCTTCCTCCTCCTCCTTTACAAGCCCCCAGTGTCATGTGGACCTGTGTCGAGAAGGGAACTGTATAGGTAGTGGCGGTGATGTGGTAGTGATGGTGGTGATGGTGACATAATGGTGATGAAAGCAGTGTATTTGTGATAGTGGTGATATTAGCGTTATGGTGAAGTGCTTATAGTGATGGTCTTGATGGTAATGGTAAAGTGCTAACATAGTAGTAGTGGTCATGTTGGTAATGGAGGTGGTGGTGGTGCTGATGATAGGAATAGGATAGGAACGTAGTGGAAGGCAGAGGGAGTATGTGGCTATCGTATTTCCTATAATGTGAGAGGTGTTGCTAAAGAGTTTCAATCATTTGCTTTCCTTGTTGTTTCTTCTTGCGGTGAACTTAATAGAGGAGAAAATACTGCTTGTCCTAATGTTTTTTTATGATAATCTGGTGGTAAATAGATGAGTGATGTGTGGCCTCTCTCTCTCTCTCTCTCTCTCTCTCTCTCTCTCTCTCTCTCTCTCTCTCTCTCTCTCTCTCTTTATGGGTCAATGATCTTCTGAGTGATTACCTATTCCTTCAAGGTAATCTTATCTGCCATTTGTAATCTCCCCTAAGTTACACAAAAGACACCAGCAGATATATAATTATGAAAGACGAACAGAACAGTCTATTGTAACTCTCTCTCTCTCTCTCTCTCTCTCTCTCTCTCTCTCTCTCTCTCTCTCTTGGCCATGTGGAGTCACAACTATAAATAAACATGTTACCACGCATAACATTCCACTGCCCCTCCCCCCAACTCTCTCTCTCTCTCTCTCTCTCTCTCTCCACCCATCCCCTCTTTTCCCCTCACATAACTTTTTTTCCTTGTCATTTTTATTTTGCTCTCATTTCCTATCCCATTAATTTTCTTTGCGTTGCCTTTTGTTGTTTTCGTTCTCTCTCTCTACTCCCATACCCTCTTTTCCACTAACATATCTTTTTTCTTGTCATTTTTATTTTGCTCTCATTTCCTATCCCATTAATTTTCTTTGCGTTGCCTTTTGTTGTTTTCGTTCTCTCTCTCTCTCTCTCTCTCTCTCTCTCTCTCTCTCTCTCTCTCTCTCTATTGATTAAGGCCACCATTATCATCACCACACAGAGAAAAGCAGCAATAATAATAATAATAATAATAATAATAATAATAATAATAATAATAAATCAACAGCACATTAAAAAAAGAAGTCATAGAGTGCAACAACAGCAAAATATGAAGTGTGACGTTAATTATTACAGGTAGATTAAAATAACGAGCAAGTGCAAGTGTGGGGAGAGAGAGAGAGAGAGAGAGAGAGAGAGAGAGAGAGAGAGAGAGAGAGAGAGAGAGAGAATAATAACATGTATGACGGATAGCTACATGCAGTTAAGATGAAATAAAAGCAACGCACAAGAAGGGGAGTTAGTTGACTGATACTAGTAGGAAGACAAAGAAGAAAGAAAAAGTGACTTCGACCGATCCAAGGACAGAGGCGGCAGACACGAGAAGGATGAGGAGAGAGAACACAGATCAGAGGCCACAATAGCATACGAGGTCCAATCTATGAACAAGGAAAAAGAAAACATAGGTACTGAAAACAACGTGAAAATTGCAACACAAATAGAAAATATAAAAGAATCACTGTATAATATTAGCTATACTTGAGACGCGTTCCTTGAGAGAACCAGAAGTATCAAACCATAACAACTCAAAACCTTCGAATTCACCAACAACAAAAATAAAAACAAAACATCAGGAATAAAAATAAAATAAAAACGTGACAACTGCAACACAAATACACACACACAAAAAAGAAAAAAACAGAAAAGAAAAAAAAACCGCAATATATCAGCAGCATTACTCGAAACGCCTTCCTTGAGAGACCCAGAAACAACAACAACATCCCATAACAACCAAGAACTTCGAATCCCCCAACAACCCCACTAAGAGGATGGCGGCGGCGGCTACAGCAACACGCGGCAGCACCAATCGGGCCAGCACCAGCAGTAACAGGGGCGGCGCCAGCAATAGGGGCAGCACCCGCAGCAAGGCAGAGGCTGGTGGTGCTGGGGGCAATGATGGGAAGGCTCAGTACAATAGGATGGCCTCGCTCACGGTGCCGGACACGACGACCATGGAGAAGCGAGGTTCCTTCTGTGACCGCGAGAGACTGCTGGGCCTCGAGAAGAAGTTTTACACCGTGAGTACTGACGAGGGTGTTAAGGCTGACCCAATAGCAAGTTTCATTCCTTTATTTTCAACTTCTTTATCATACTTTATCTTTATTGTCTCCATCATCCATTACCAACAGTACCACCAGATTATCGCACTCAAGAGCCGCGTATTTACCGGTTTCTGGCCCATAACTGTTGCCAAAAAGCACCAGTAATTAACCGTTTAAACGATAACCATATATGAAGGCAGTTATTTGGGTGATGAAAGCAGTTTTTGGGTCGGAAATCGGCAAACATAAGAGGCAGAGTACGACAATCTGGCAACGTTGAACAGTACTCGTTTTAGAGAGTTCCTAGAGCCTTCATTTCTAGTTATCCTCTACACATTAGCCTCTCTACCCATCCCCATCAAGTACTTGTTATAGAGCCTTGTTTTCTCTAACCCTCTACACAGGTATTATTTCCAGGTACTCCACCCGAACGATTGATATTAGTTTCTTATCCATCTCGATCCTGTACTCGTTTTAGAGCCATGTTTTCTAGTAACACTGTACACAGGTATTATTTCCAGGTACTGATCCCAGACGACTGATATTAGTTTCTTATCCATCTCGATCCAGTACTCGTTTTAGAGCCTTGTTTTCTAGTTATCCTCTAAACAAGCATAATTTTCAGGTAGGCGTTTTCTTGCTACTACCTCCGAACAATTGATTTTCGTCTTTTAATCCATCTTCTACACATGTATAATTTCCAGGTAGGCATTTTCCAGGTACTTCTTCCGCACAATTAATATTAGACTCTTAACCCGTCTTCTACACACGTATAATTTCCAGGTACTACCCCCAAGCAAATAATAATAGTCTCTTCACCCATCTCCATCCAGTACAAACTAGAGTTGATACAGAAAATTACCTCCGACAGAACTGATAGGGAGAAGTACGTTCAAGGCATACTTTCCAAGCATTCCGGAAGGGGAATTTCAAGGTGTGTTATCCCAAGCGTCGAATGTTTTACAACATGAGACCCTTTCCAACGGGTGTATACAAACTTAGATGAAAATCGATGCGACACTTCCAAGAAACCTCCAAGGAGTTTCCATAAACGTTTCCAGCTACTCCCAGGCACTTGTCACGCATTTCCACATTCTTTAGAAAAGGTTGACGCCCCCCCTAAACTATTATGACGCGAAGAATGAAAATGAATCCTCTTTCTGCACTTTTCAGGATTTTTTTGTGTACTTTTGGACCTTTCTTGATGCACTGACCCTAGTGCTTCGTACCCCTCCATCCTCCTTGCCTGCCCCACATAACTTTATTTGTATCCTAAGACATATATCTCAACCCAATAATAAGCATGATTTACACTACACACACCCCATCCACCCATAACCGCTCCCCCCATATCAACACAAAAAAACAGGAAAAAAAAAAATAAGAGGAGGAGGAGGATGGGTGATGTCAAGACTCCATTGGATGTCCCTTTGTTACGATGGTCGCGTGACTCATCCTCTACTCATAATTTATATCCACATCTATCTTCACAGTTGGCCCTACTGATAAACTCTCCCCGTGTTACGCCACCCACTCCTAGGACTAGCCGGGAATAGAAATGTGATGATTACCTCGGTTTGAGGCTCCGGTATCCCTTCGTCCTTCTCATGTTACTTATTAATCATCACGTCTTGCTCCCGTGACAACGCTTCCCTTGTTGCACCACTGAAAGGACAATGGTAAGGGATATTGCCTCGCGCCGAATCCCTGGTCTTCACACGTTATTCCCTCGTTCTCGTTATTCCTCTAACCGTCTTCTCCTACTGTTAAATCATCCCTAGAAACTGCTACTGACTCATTACTCCTCACGCTTTGTTCTGCTCTCAACTCTCTGCAGGGACTCCCCACTAAACACTATGGTATCCACGAGATGTTTGCCTCACTTATTCTTGGTAGTCACTCATCCTCCACTGCTTGCTCATTAGTCATCGTCACGTCTTGTCCTACTGTTCTATGAGGGTCTGTTGCACCACGGCATATACTGCCTACTAGGAAAAGTGACAAAGGACTTATTGCCATTCGAAATCCCAACGGTTTACACATCTCAGCATCAGTGTCATTATTAGTCCACGGCATGACAAAGGTCTTCCCCAGCGTTCTTAGCCTCTTGCTCTATGACGTCAGTGTACTCCATCCTGTGCCAACAAATGCTTAAGAGTTTATTTCTGTATCTGGTTCTTTGTCTCCCATGATTTTTGTTATAAGTTGTAGGCATGATGTGACCTGTCTCAAGTCTATTATTTCTTCTATATCGTCATTAGAATATCTTCAATCCTCCTGATTTTATGCAGTCACTGAATTAACACGGACTTAGTTCCACGTGTGATTCGACAGTTTCCATAAAGCAACTTCCTCCTGCCTTATTGCGTCTTTTGAATGATTCTTTCAGGTATAGAAAAGTCCAGTCGATACCCCTTCCCAGTGCAGAACAGTCTCTCCCCTAAGAGGCTATCAAAGAAAGCGGGAAACTAAGGCATAGAAAACGAGAAAGCGGGTAGGAGAATCAAAATACCCTCTTGGCTACTACCGCACCCGCTGCTATCAGACCTACCTACCTACCTCTCCCTCCCTCCGTGCTCAGTTCACCCGCATCAACGTGAGACGGAAGGGAGGGAAACGGTGGTAAGGGAGGATCATCATTTTCAGAATAAAGTCCTTTCCCAACGTCCTTCACCCCTCTGATATTAGTGTACTCCATCCTGCTCCGGTAAATGTTCTTCTTTCATCGCCCACCTGGTCCTCTCTCTTTCTTCAACCCACTATTACATGTCAACCATTTCCACCCTTCTCCTCCTCCTCCCCACTTTCCTCCACTTAAATAAGCATACAGCACCCCATCTCCCCACCCCAGGAAGCAGTATATCATCGCCCACATATACTGACCCACGACGTTACTCCTCCCCCCCTCGCCCCACTGGTCAATTATCTCCATTCATCACCTCCCTCCTGGCTGCCCTTCTCCCTCCCCTCTCTCTCCATTTACTGTCCTCCCTCTTTCCCTATTTACTGGTCTCCTCTACCTTCCTCTCTCCTCAATACTCTTTCTCTACCATCATTGCTATCTCTGGTATTCTGTTCTCTCCCTTTTCCAGTTTTTTCGAATCCCCTTCCTTCCCCCTTTTACTGTTTCCCTCCCTCTTATGTTTGGATCCACCTCACCTCCTTCTATTTCTTTTAACTCTTCCTCCTCCTCCTCACAGTGTCTATCCCCCCCTCTTCCTACCTCCCTATACCCCTCCCCACACTCGCTTACCACTTTGTCTCTGTACTGATTACGTTTGTTACATTCATTTTTGGTATAATTTCTTCTTCCTCGTAACCAGAATAGATGAGTTTTAATGTTGATCAATAAACCTATCCCTCTATCTGTCTATCTCCTCATCCCCCTTCTCTTTCCACCCGTCCTAACCCGTCTATCTCTTCACCTGTCTATCTATTTAACTATCTATCTCCTCCTCCCCTTCCCCCGTTCACCTGTCCTACTCCGCTAATTCACCTTTCCCCCTCCTATAGCCCCCCCCCCCTCCCCTCAGATATTAACATTCCCCATTCCTTATGTGTCCAGGGGGAGGGGTGGACAGGGGACGGAATGTGCGCTAAACAGGCAGGGGAGGGGAAGGAAGGGGATCGATCAGGAGGTACACGGAACACGTAGAGTCAGGGGAAGGGGAAGGAAGGGGGTCAGATGGTATGAAATTCGTGAGCAAGGACATGGGGGGGGGGAAGAAGGGGAAGGAAGGAAGAGGAGGAAGTATGTAAGGAACAGTTTGAGGGAAGATAGGGCAGAGAAGAAGGGGAACACACACACACACACACACACAGCTAATATGGTGCCGATTAGACTAAAAATGTACACTGCCTGATTCCTTTCTGGTCCTCTCAAGGCTATGGCGAGGAGGAAGAGGAGGAGGAAGAGGAGGAGGAGGAGGAGGAGGAGGAGCTAGGAAGATTATATAAGGTAAATACAAGGAATGAATTAAGAAAGAGCAGTAAAAAAAGATGGTAATTTTTAATCTTTTCACGAGGATTTGCATGACATGAAGAGAGGGAAGGTCAGAAGAGATGAAGAGAATAAAAAAAAGCTAATATTAACTTGATCCTAATACCTCAACCTTGACCCTGACCTCCACCCCCCCCCCCCCCTCTCTCTCTCCACGCTCTCTTCCTCAAACGTCTCTTCTTCCGACCCTAATCTCCCCATCCCTTCCTTCCACCAAAATAACAACCCTCATCCCTCCCCTCCTCATAATCCTCCCCTACCTCCTCATCACATTTATCCTCCCCTCATCTCCACCACTTTCTCCTGCAAACCCTTCCCTGAACACATTCCTTGAACTTGAATTTCCCTGCCTACCTCCCCCTTCCTTCCTTTGATTCATTTCCATCCTATTTTTTTTCAACAAGTGCACACCAAAAAGAAAAAAAGGGGGGGGGGAGGGAGGAGCAGGTTTGTATGGAAGACACATCAGGTGGAAATAAGAATGAAGGAAGGGAGGAAGGAATGAAGGAAGGGAGGAAGGAATGAAAGAAGGAAGGAAGGAGGGAATGGAGCGGTAACTAATTCAATGAAGTGCGTGTGAGACAAGTAACACACAAAAAATGATAAAAAAGGAGACGGATTAACTAAGAAAGAGAACAAAAGAAAGAGAGAGTGGAGAGGAATACATATAAGACGTACTAGATAATTCTGCCTCACCCCTCATCATCAACCACACCTTCTCTCCCGCATCCCTCATTTCTAAAGGATACGTTCTTCTCTTATCAATTTCCTTCCTCCTTCATCCCCCCAATGCCCTTCACTCCACTCACCCCTTCTCTTACCACACACACCTAACGCATAGCAACACACATCATATTTAACAGAACAAGCATCAATATAATTTCTCCCTCACTTCAGTTCTCACCCCTGACCCCATGCGCACCTCAACACAAATTCAGATGCGCAGGGCAGGGCTGTGAAGGAGGGGGAAAGGGAGTTGTGGGAGGCGACGAGAGAGGGAAGGAGGGGTAGGCCAACACGAGGCGGCAGCGTGGGGCGAAGATGCAACACGGAGGAGCAAGGCCGAAGACGAGGACACGCTCACTATTAAAGGAGCTAAATCAAGGACGTGCTGAGAGGGCCAAGGGACTACTGATGGAGGGACGGCTACGTTGCCTGACTGAGGGAGGGAAAGGCGGAAACAAAGAACAAAGGAGCAGGAAGGAGTGAATGGAGAAATGGAGGTAATAGTGATATGAAAAGGGTGGAGGAGGGAAGGAGGTGAGATAAACGTTGTGGAGGAAGAAAGGGAGGAAAGGAGGGAGAGATGAAGGAATGGTATGGTCAGTGTAGGGAAAGCAGAGTAAGAAAGAGGGAAAGGAGGGTAAGATAGAGGGAAAGGAGAGAAAGAGAGGGAAAGGAAGAATAAATGGAGGGAGGACTGTGGTGAAGGAAGGAGGAAGAAAGTATAATGAAGTCTGTGTGCAGAGAAAAAGAAAAACACTTAAGAAGAAGGAAGGACATGGAGAAAGAAAAACAACAGAAGGGCGTGTGGGAGGGAGTCAAGGGAGAGGGTGGGCGGGGTTGGGTGGGGTGGGGTGTTAATGGGCCCAAATTAAAGGGTAAGCCCATTAGAGGGTCAAGTAAGGGTGTGAGTAACTGTAAAGAAGAAGGCTGTCTAGGGTAATAGCTCCGACCTTTCCCCTTTATCACGAATATAGAGCTGAGGCGTGTTGGGATATACATTTAAATCTCTCTCTCTCTCTCTCTCTCTCTCTCTCTCTCTCTCTCTCTCTCTCTCTCTCTCTCTTACTTTCATCCACGCCCAGACACCATTATGAGTATAGCAGATCACCCAGTCACGCCACCCCACTCCACATCATCCCTTCTTGCCCCACATCCACATCCCACGTCCAACCACACCCCCACTACCTCTCCTTTCCACTCCCCTTTTCCACCTGGAGCATTACAACAACACCCACTACCACCTAATTTTCGGGAGGGGAGTATCCTTTCTTCCACCTTCCTTCCCATCAAGCGAGCTCTCCCACCTCACGCCTCCTAACCCCTCACCCTCTCCATCACGCCTCAGCAGAGTATCCAACTTGCAGACGCCACACCATTTCTCTCCTCATATCTTTCTTCACCGTGAGGCATGAACACGTCGCATAACACCCATTAAACATCCATCCATTTCACTGTGTTTCACCACCTCACATAACCTCGCTTCACCACGCACCGTTCACCCCTCAACTCCTCCTACACCCACCCAAGGCACCCAACGTCTTTTTTTTTCCTTCCCGTATAATTTTTCCTCTAATATTATTCTTTGTGTGTTTTTTATCTTCTTTCCTTGGTATATTTTTTTCCTTTAATATATTTTTAGTAATTTTCCTCTTTCTCGCTGTATCTTCTCATTCTTTCTCGTTTTCCTCTTCTTTGACGTTCTATCTTTTATTCCTTTACCTTATGTTTATCTTCCATTTTTCTCTATTTTTTTGTCCTGTTCTTGCCTGTGCCTACGCCTTATCCCTCACCACATCACCTTAATTAACATACGAAACTTTCAAATCCTACAGCCCTTCCTCCCGTAACACAAAGCGACCTTCGCAAAACACAAAGCACTGTCATACCCGATCCCAAACAGATGTATCATAGACGCCACACTCCGTTTTCTCATCTCCTAAACATGTGACAACTCAGTGCCGGCATTATGAGACACTTTCGCTTCTCACATCAACCATTTCTAAAAGTCAAAGAGGGGGTCAGTCGGGTTCTAATGAGTGTTTCTTTAGGTTCATGGTACAGAGGAAGGGTCAAACTACCACCAGGGTCATAAAACTACTACTCATGGAAATGCCCACAAATCCTACGAAAGCCTTGTCAAATATGTGTTCTTGGGCGATGAAATGTCTTATAATACGACTCTTTTTTGGGGGTCGTATTACAAGACACATCGCCGCCCAAGAACACATATTTGACAAGGCTTTCGTAGGAGTTGTGGGAATTTCCAGGAGTAGTTTTATGACCCTGGTGGTAGTGTGAGTCTTCTTCTGTACCATGAACCTGAAGAAACACTCATTAGAACCCGACTGACCCCCTCTTTGGCATTTCCAGGAGTAGTTTTATGACCCTGGTGGTAGTGTGAGTCTTCTTCTGTACCATGAACCTGAAGAAACACTCATTAGAGCCTGACTGACCCCCTCTTTGACCTTTAGAAATAACTGATGTGAGAAGCGAGAATGGCCTATATAATACGACCCAAGCCCTCTCCTTTTCCTTCTTCAGGACACCTCAACGCCTACATATCATCCCCGTCCCTCTCCCTCCCCCCCCCACACACGATCATTATCCACACGCCACTAACCCCATGCCCTCATTCCTTGCAGTGACCCAGGTATATTATTTTAAGCATTATCCTCACGACTAGGTTTGCACGCCTTTTGATAATACTGAAAACTATTCCTCCTCCTGCTGTTGTTTCACCCTCATGGCACTTTATACTTAACCCACGACCCATAACTCTCCGCCCACACCCCGCCTCGCTACCCCATTGAGCAGCTCGACGGGGAGGGGAAACGGATGGTGAAGAAGGGAATTAAGAAAGTGAGGGAGAGTTTAAGGCGGTTATCAGTCCTCCACACTCACCACTGGAGGAAGAAGAGGGTGGGAAGAGAGGAAACGAGGAGAAATATTGTGATGTTTATGAAGGATAGGAAGGAAGGAGGAGGCTTAGTAAAGGAGAGAAAGGAAGGAAAGGAAGAGGGAAGAGGAGAAATATTGTGATGTTTATGAAGGATGGGAAGGAAGGAGGAGGCTTAGTAAAGGAGAGAAAGGAAGGAAAGGAAGAGGGAAGAGGAGAAATATTGTGATGTTTATGAGGGATGGGAAGGAAGGTACAGGAGTGAAGGAGAAGGGACGGCAAGGCAAAAAGACCAAGGAAAAAGGAATGGAGGGGAAAAGGGAAGGATAAAAGAAGAGGAAAGGAAGAGAGGGAAGAAGAGAAATATTGTAATGTTTATGAGGGACGGGAAGGAAGGTAGAGAAGGAGTAAAGGAGAGAAGGGACGGCAAAGTAAAAAGATCAAAGAGGAGGGAATGAAAGGGGATGAAAAACAAGGAAGGAGTTGGTGTTCGTTTTTCTCTCTCTCTCTTCATTATCATTATTACATCACGTGCGTTACTCAAGCAGAAAACGAAAAAGAAACAGCCTGAAGATCCAATTACTCTTTCAAGGACACACACACGCACACACGAGATAAATATAGCTAACCACAATATCGACCGTCATTCCAACGCGTCCATCTCACTAATGCAAGAGTTCGCCATTGTCATCACTCGCGCTTTTATCTCCTTTTAGCGTCCCTTTTCGATTATTCTTCCTCGTTTCATTTCGTTCTTCTTTTATTCCTTCCGTTCTTTCTTCCTTCTTTCGTCATCTACGTCTTATCTATACATTCTTTTTCAAGGGCGAGAACGAAACAGGTTTTTTTTTTTCGAAGTCATCAGATTCTTCTTCTTATTATTATCATTATTATTGTTGCTGTTGTTATTAGTTAGCCTTATTTAATGGAATGGCAAAGGACGATTTTTTATTTTTTATTCGTATCTGTTCTTTAAAGTCATTGGTCGTCCTCCATCTGTTTATTAGAATGTTCCCAAGGATGACTGACTCATTCTTTCCAACAATTCTTTTTTTTCTTTTTTTGCTCCAATTCCTCTCCAGTCCAACCCCTTAATCACATCTCTCTCTCTCTCTCTCTCTCTCTCTCTCTCACTAATCAAGAACTGAGAAGTCTATTTATACTTCCTTCTGCGTCTCAGTGTCGCACAGAGTGAGGCGCAGCGCTTTACATATTCATCACTTCTCGATTGACCTACCCAACTTTCCTCCTCTTGCTCCAGTCTCGTCCCAGTGTAATGCGTATTAGTTAGTGACCGTCCGACCTCTAACATGTTTCCTATTATTTCTTGGATGACCTTCAAACGTTTCTGACTCCAGCTCGTGACGCCTCCCTGTCGTTGTCTCTGGGATCGATGACAAGAGAACCCTACACAACACTTCTTTCTCATTGGGAGCGTGAAAACTGGTGGACATTTAAGGTTGGTATTATAAGACATACTCGCTTCTCACATCACCTATTTCTAAAGGTCAAAGAGGGGGTCAGTCGGGTTCTAATGAGTGTTTCTTCAAGTTCATGGTACAGAAGAAGACTCACACTACCACCAGGGTTATAAAACTACCCCTGGAAATGCCTACAACTCCTACGAAAGCCTTGTCAAATATGTGTTCTTGGGTGGCGATACGTCTTGTAATACGACCCTAATTATAGTTCTGGGATGATCTTCAGATGTTTGCTGTAAATATTTCTGCTTTATAGTGACGCCTTTTCCTCCTCGTCTCATCCTTACAGCCTCAGCACTCGAAAATAACCCCACCACACTTTCTCATAAGGAGCGTATAGAAGTTGCTGTACACCTTCATTAGTTCTAGGATGATCTTTCAACGCTTGGTATACTCCTGAGGCCGGATTCATCAAACCTCTTACGAGACCTGTTGTTGGTAAGTCTTCTGGTAACTCCATCATTTAGGAACGCTCTTGATCTTAAGGAGACTCCAATGGCAATGAAAGAAGTGTCGACCAGGCCAGTACTTCATTCACTGTCATCGGAGCAGCCTAAACAAAAAGATCATTCGTAGAGGACAGATTTACTTAAAGACTTATACTAACGACCGGTCTTGTAGTGGCTTGATGAATCCGGCCCCTGCTCTATAGCGACGCCTTCTCCTTGTCTCATCTTTACAGCCTGAACCTTCGAAAATAACCGCATTACACTTCTTTCCATGTAATCATCCATAAAAGCTGCTTATACCCCTTCATTAGTTCGCACAGGATGGTCTTTAGGTTAACATTTGCTATATACTCCTGCTCTACAGTGATGAATATTCCTCCTTTTCTCATCACTACAGCATGAAGCTTCGAGAATAACCACATTACATTTCTTTCCCATGTGGTCTTGCGTGAAAGTTGCTAGACACATTTATTTTACGTTTGCTACACTCATCCTCTATAGTGACGGCTTCCCCTCGCCTCATCACTACAGTCTGAACCTTCCAGCATAACCGCATGACGCTGCTTTCCCGTGTGGTCTTGCGTGAAAGCTGACCACAAAGCATTTCCAACTGGAGGAACACTGCCACCACGGACGGGGACGAGGAGTGTGACAGCCTCTCCACTCTCGGTTGCTCTCTCCCGTGAAAGCTCTTTGGGCCAGTTCGACAGTCCAACACCGAGTCATTGTAAGCGCCCAAACCAAACTATATTCTCCTCAATGATCCTTTACTTCCACTCAATACCAGGTACTTATAAAGAGATTTCCTGATGTGTGGTTTCCTAAAATATCCAACTTTCTATATCAAGGCCAAACAAGGAATTTTCTTCGTATTTTGTGTTTGGTTGGGGAGCTCACAAACTTCCTGTATTGGACTGTAAAACTGGCCCTTTGTGACACCAATAGCAATAGCCCGTCAGCGAAGCCCATGATACGCAGAGGCTCAAGTCGGTATGCTCTTCTGCTTATTGAAATAGAACACAGCGAATAAGTGATAACCTAGGGCTACGTATCTTATGTTTACTTTGTGTCACTAGCTACGTCACTGTGTCTACATTTATCCTCACCAGAGAACTATTTATAACTAGTGATGATAACCTAGGGGCATACATATAGAAATAGAAAATAGCGAATAAGAGTGATAGTTTAAAGCTACGTCTCCTATTATTCAGTTTGTGTCACTAGCTACGTCAGTGTCTACATTTATCCTCACCAGAGAACTATTTATAACTTGTGATGATAACCTAAGGGCATACATATCATACAGCATCACCGTGTCTATGTATCTTTGTTCCCCGTTATCTCGATCTTAGCTGACGACGGTGACAGCGGCCCCCCCAAGGCGTCCCGTGTCGATACTTCACGATGGGTGGATTTACGTCACGTCTTGCTCAGTGTCATCAAGCTACGTACCTAATGAAAGACCACCATCACTGCTCCCACCACTACCAAGAACAATAACAAGCGAACAAAAAACGAACTGTGACCAAACTTTTCTTGCGTCATAAATAAGCGGAGGGAGGGGGGGTGGGGGGACTGACCACAACAATCATTTCCACGTATTGTTCTTGTTACGGATAGAAGTCACTGAACATCCACACGCGAAGAAAACACAAAGAAAACTGTGCTCATAAAATACCCCGACAAACTGACCAACTGGACTCTGAGGATCACTGTTTTACAAGTGCTACGAATATGCGGGCCAAAGTTCGATCCCGGTCCAGGGCAGTCGGCACCCAGCTCTTCATCCTCTTTTCAGGCTGGTCGATAAATGAGCACCGGGGAAAGCTTGGGGAAAGTAAACTGTGGTAACCCGGATGTCACACTTGTCTTGTGCTTCGGGGTAATTTGTTCTAACCTACCACAGGCTCCAGGGCTAATGAGACGGAGATGAGCACTGAGGCCACGCGTATCTTAGCATATGCTCTCAACTTTCGGACATAAGGAGACTACAAAAGGCCAGACTAGGAGCATTTTTTTTTTCACAACAAAGGAGACAGCTCAAGGGCACAAAAAAAGGAAACAACAATAAAAAAAAAGCCCGCTACTCGCTGCTCCTAAATCAACGAGTCCAAAATTCCACATAAACAGTGAGAGAGAGAGAGAGAGAGAGAGAGAGAGACACGTGACACCCCCACACACAGACACACACACACTTGAGTCTCCCAAGCCCGTGCCGGCGGCGTCTGACCCTCTTATCGCTATACGCTGACGATGGCCTTCCCAACACCAGTCTCTCTCTCTCTCTCTCTCTCCTCCTTCTCCCGTGGGGTGATAATCGAGATCTTTGGTCCATTCAGTGATACAACCGTGAGAACCACAAGATAACAACCGCTCCCCGCCTCTTCCTCCTGTTTCAGCCCCGCCGCTGGTCCCTGTCTTATTCCTCCTCCTCCTCCTCCTCCTCCTCACTTCTGCGTCATGCTATTATCACCGTCTGCTTGCCTACCTGCCTGCTATCTGAAGTCTGGTCACAGCAACAAGTGATAATAATAATAACAACAGTAACCATTCAAGCGGTGACGCCTCCTTTCACCATGTTTGCCACTACCCCGATCAACCATCACCCATGCCTCCCCTTCTTATAAACCCCCAAACCATCACCACCCCACCCCTGTCTAAAGCTTCATTTCATCTCCACCAAAACCACATCAATCCACCACCACCCTCACATCACCAAACGACCCTTACCATCACCTTACAGCCCCCATTAAAATCCCTAAATCCCTTTACAACCCCCTAAGAAACACCAAGTCACCCAACCCCGTTCCCACACCACAGTGACTCGCAAAATATAGCCGTCTCAATCACCAAACACAGTCAAGGAAATTAAATATACACACAATGACCGCGGGCTGCAAGTGGTTCATGGGCGCCGAGAGAGGGAAGGAGAGTAGGAAGGAAAGAAGAAGGGAGAACAAAGATCAAAGGCGGGAAGAAGGAAAGAGAGGATGGGAAGGATGCAGAAGGAGGAAGGAGGAAGTAAGAGCAGTGCAGAAGGGCGGGATGAGGAATAGAGAATGGGACGAGTGTAGAAGGATGGAGAAGGGAGTGGGTGGTGGAGAAGAAGGGGAGGATGAAGGGAAGTGGAGAAGGTTAAAGGTAGAGAATGAAGAGTCAAAAGGAAACAAATGGAGGGAGTCATGAAAAGTTAAGAGAAGTTAAAAAAAGTGGGACTGAAGGAAGGATGGTAATGGGATGGCGAGGAGGAATACGAGGGTGAAGCCGAAGCGTTAGGAAGGTCAAGGAAGGGAAAGGAAGGTCGAGGATGTTGGATTTGAGGAAGGCCAATAATGAAGATGCCCTTAACATACTTCCCCTTGCCCATGAGTTGAATTTCCTCTTCCTCAACAGAAGCCTCCTTTTTTTCCCTTTTTTTTTCTGGCCCACATTCACAGGTCTTAAGTGTATGGTTCTCAAATTTGCCAACCAATCGACCGCAAACTATTTAATAACTATTTAATCAACCAATCTCCCAAAAACAGTACTACAAATTGTCTCTATACAACATCACTGAGGTAGAGTGAGACATTCTGTAGCCTGTTAAGAAAGAATGGAATCCAGCTGCAGTTATCACACTGAGGGGACACTAACAAGCCCCAACACAAAAGACACGAACACCAAGGCCTTTCCCAGTTTCATTTGTAAAGTCATGATGGCACAACACGACAAAGACATTTCATCTTATTTTCTTCGGCTTCCCAGAAATGTGGTGCAATCCTGTCAATGTCACCAGCACCATCATCACGACTTAAATTGTGCAACTCCGTTCTTGCTAATAGTGGGAAGACTGACAGACAAAACGACAACGAACTCCTCATCCCTACCTCCCTCCCCTCTGGTTATTCCATTTCCTGTGACAAGAAACAAGACCAACACTTGGCTCTCAGTAACAAATAGAAGACAAGAACCAAAGTCATCACAAAAAGATAACATTTCTTTTTTACTTCATCTTAATCTCCATGCAACTTCATCTCCTTTTTCTCTTTTATATTCACAATCTTATCCCTTACACCATTATCTTAGCTCCTCATTCTACTGGTATGTACTAACTCCTAATCAGTCTGCCAACTGAGCCAATTACACTCTTGCCCCAATTTGCAATTAAGTTCTGACTAATGCACGAGTTGACGAGAATCTTCGCTCCTTGTCTTTCAGTTATAGACCAGCTGCATTGAATTTTGTTCATCATTTTTCTCTGAAAACTTTTGATACACATTTATATTACTATGTATTTAAAAAGGAGGATTCCAAGTTGATTTTAGGATATGTAGTAAACCACCAAGATAATGAGATAGTGATGGCCATGATAAATCAGTTTGCTGCAATTCTGACTGTCATTGTTATCACTGCCACAAGGCATGCACTATCTTCTTGACCTTATTGTCTGAGCTGAACTGGGTTAGGGGGACTGGTGGGAGAGACAAAGGTCAGAGTGGGAAATAGGCTCATGTAGCAGGGGATGGGAGAAGCTAAGGTGGGTCAGGCAGCTGGGACAAAGGGTAAAATTTTGTGGGTCATATTAGAGTCAGACAACTGGTCACTTGGAAAAGTAATGAGAACTCAAGTAAATAAACAAGAAGTCTTTAGAAACCCACTACAGGTTATATAACTCCCCATCACTTGGGCACAGGAATCAATTTCCTAAATAAAAATTTCACCAGTTAATAACAAAAAAATTAAATTACCCTACCATCAAGTGGAAAACTTCCTTATTTGTCATTTGAGTCCAATGTAAAACACCAAAAACGACACCACTTCAATATCTTATAACAAATAAACAAATATACATGTGTATGTACGGTACATACTATTTCCACACTGTACAGAATCTTGACAGGTTAAATAACAAGATGCCCACGATGGTGATGGCCCATTTGTTGTTCCCTTGTACTCACCATTGGCAGTCTTGGCCGCATGGTCAGTGGGCAAAAAGATGAGTGGCAGCACACCTGCCAGGCCCACAGCAAGGGAAGCCACCACAGAGCAGAGCCATGGCTGGTACGCTGAGGCAAACAGCGTCAGGGCCTCTAGCTGCCCATCTGGAAGCCACTCGCTGGGCCATGGCGGCCACACCACCAAACTGCTAGACCCCATGACTGATGAGGGCCATTCTGGACTAGAGTTTTGCATTCCTGATGAATTACAAACAAAAACATAATATTAATACACATAAATAGTCCACAAAAGTCATTCAAAGACATGGCAAACAATGAGAATAAAGAATTACACTCCACACATGAACACAGATCTGGCCTTCTTACCTCAAAAAGTATCCCGAGAAAAGTTCACACTGGATTCATTCTACTCAGTCTGCAACAGAACACACTGTAAAGTTAAGGCATGCACTCTCATTCTACATCCTTTTTATAAACACAATACACCTTAAATCAACTATTCATTAACCTCCTTGACCTCTTTTTTAATTAAGACCATTGTTTTTTGTGTGTGTGTGTAAATTTAAAGCATCAATCTATCACAAGGGTAAATCACTTGGGTAAAACAAGAGACAGCCATTTAACTGATATTTCCCCCTACTTTGTATCTCAGCAACAATACATGCTTATGCAGTTCAACTTCATCCTAAGAGAGAATAAGGCATGGTATCATGATGATGCAAACCTGCCTAAAACATAAACAGCAGGGTCAGGGAGCTTTCCCAGGCCCCTCGTTCACCTTGTGTTTTACTGCAGCACTCACATGGCTGCTTACTCCATGTGAATAGAAAGATACTGAGAACCAACAATAACTCCTGTCAAAGAATAAAGCGCATCACTCTTGAATGTTTTGAGCGTAGGCTTCAGGGAATGCAAACATGTTAATCACTCCGCTGTAGCTATTATTACTGATGTGAATGTATATCCATCATGAAATTTGTCTTAAGACACTGCAACATATACAATACCATACCCTATTTTTATTATCCCTATCAGCACTGCCATCATCCTCGCAATACCCAACACACACACATGGAAACAAGCTAGGCTGCCGTAAGTGAGGGGGGGACAAAAGGACTGGTCTTCCTTGTCTATCCCTATCACAGTACATAGCAGGGCATAAAATTAAGTTTTTATCAGATAAGAGACCCTACACTGGCCACACATCACTGGATGCTCATGTTGAGGCAATCATCTGTCAGCCACCTTATTCCTCACACAACATGAATTTCAATCTTAATAACATGAAGTATAAGACATGAGAAATATTCTGATCAACAAGATGTAAGTTAACATAATAACAAAGCATGACGTGGATATTGGCAATTAAAAACAGATGGAACTAATAAGTGTTAAGTCTTCGTTCTAAGACTCACATAATGTACAAAGAAAATAAATGACAAGCAAAGAAACTTAAAATGATGTAGTATGCAAACCATTCCCAGAAAGACTAAAGCTCTCACCTGATCCTCACAACACTGCCTCTCCACCACCAACACAACCTCAAACCACACCAAAGACAACACAGCTCAAGCTGCCACCACAACCTCAATGAGGACCCGTGTTCAAGTGTGCTGCACTGAGATCTCAGAAACCAAGTGCGTCGGGCTTTCAATGGCACCAATCAGCTGACTGTCAGTTGCCTACCCCCATGCCAACACAGGTCTTGGCATCCCTCCATCCACTGTCAAGACGCCATAGTCTGATGCCACAAAGACCTAGTTGCTCAGGGTCGCTGATGCTGCGCCATAAGATACGACATTTTTCTATCAACCATTAAAGCAGTCATGGCCATTATCTTTATTCATTTGATAAAAATAATACGTAGGCCCACTAATTTAAGCACTTCAAAATACAAAGGCAAGTGCAAAGTAGTTAGATAAATGTTGAAATCTTTTAAAATTTCACAAAGAATATTAGTCTCCATTTAAGATAATCATAAAGCAGCTCAATGTCAGTAATTTGCCACTGATAAGAGAATGTGGAGTAAACTAAGACGACCCTGAGGAGCTGTGATGTGTGTCATGAACAAGCACCAAGTGGTTGAAAGACACTACATCTGTCAAGTGGGATCAGATAGCGTTTGCTCACGTGTGATAAGATAAGAAAATAATCTTGACTAAAGCCACAAAAACAGGTTGAGTAACACTTTAGCAAAATGAGTGAAAGCTGCAGAAAGTGACATTCAGGTGTCAATGTGAGAAAAAATGCATAGGTAATGTATAAATACATCTGTTGGTTTTATAGAAACTTGTACTGTTAGCACAAAGCTGTACCAAATACATTAACTTATTTATTTTAAATCAGCAGTTCCTTACAACCATAATACAGGAATCCCTTAATGTATTTATTTTCTTCAAAGATGTCCACACACATACTAGTTATCCTAAAGCAACCATAAAGCAAGAAAACCTTTCATTGAAAAGCCTTTGGCTGGCTGTATGTATTGTGAAATTTACAATAAATCATATGAAGGTTTAGAGAATAATATCTATACGCGCTCACAATCTGAACAAACATCAGAAATATCATAATTTACCTGTACAATCGCCATGAACATACACAATAACTTAGTTAATTATTGTGCAGAAGTATATTTAATCTTTTAGAGGGTAATATTTGCTTAGAACATGGGCACACCATTATATTTGATATTTTTCCATATAAGCTCATGCAAACGCTGGTAACAGACACTAGAACATTTTAAGACAATTGAGAACCATAAAACTTTGAGGGGTTGTAGAGAAAAACACCTTGCAAGAAAGTTACAGTCACCAGTCTTTTTGTGACCCTATGGGAGGAAAAACCCCAATAGTGCATCCCTTCTGGATCTTAAAGGACAAATAAATATATATTTGTTACCCTCTAGGTTTACTGTTTCTGGTTGTTGTTCTTTTTTATTTTGATGTTTATTTCTAGTGTTTTGGTGGAAAACGAGCCTGGAAACCATATTAAAAAGTTGAGAAATACCCTTGTTCTTAACATGCACCTTTTGAAGGCACCTAACTTATAGTACTAATCTAACCTGTATGTGTAAGATGCTCAGCTAACCTAACCTGACAAACTAATCATGCTCCACATAAACCCAATCTAATCTCACTGTACCAGCACATGATAATGTCCAAATCAAGTATTCCCCTAGGTAACATCTCCAAGGAAGAGGCAGATCAAGTTCACTCGACAACCACCTGCCACAAACACAAAATAACTAATGTATGTTTCAAGCAGGTATGGACACATACACACACACACACCGATGCAAACATATCACTGGCAACTAACAGCCCCACGGCCAAGCGTAGGGCAGGCACAGCATACTCACACAAAAAACGTTCAGCTGTCACTGGCTGCCGGAGACACGATGCTGAGGGGCCCGCCCGCCGCACACCATGCCTGTCACCACTGCTCCAGGGGCGTGCACGGCCTCACCAAGCTATTGAAGCACACAGCAACCACCACCAACGGCTCCCAGTCCCACTCCCTCACGCGGCAACTCTCTCTGTCCTCTCCCTCACGCGGCAACACTCTCACTCTATCCCCTGCCACTCTCCTCTCTGGGCCAGCACTCAGCACTACGCCCCGCACGCCACACTGTTCACGTGCTGACTGACTGATAACAGGCCCGCCGTGTGGCCATCACCGTGCAGCAATGACACACAGCAGCACAGCCTCAGCACGGCACAGGTCACGCCTCCACACGCTGCCTGGTGGTCATTCACTGTTTACGTTCTGGCGCCTCCTCCCTGCCAGACGTCCTCATTCCCAAGACGCAATAACCACTTCATTTAACTCCTACAGCGTATTTACAGGCATACCCACCCTATTTATATCGTGTTTTACCTTGTGTGCTTATAAATTTGCGGGTTACATGAAGAGTCTCAACCAGAACGCCGTGTAAAAACCGCAACAACCACCTGATTTTAACTCTTACAACCTCTTTACAGACCTATTTACCTTATTTAATCGTGAGTTTTATCTTCTGTGCTTCAAATTTTGAGGTTTCCATGAATATCTCTAACAGAACATCGTGTAAAAACAGCAACAACCACCTCATTTTAACTCTGACAACCTCTTTACAGACCTATCTACCGTATTTAATCGTGAGTTTTATTTTCTATGCTTCTAACTTTGAGGGTTATATGAACAACCTCAACCTAACCCGTATGAGAAGAGGAGAAATTTTAGTAAGATCCCCCCAGTGACAGATGTCGTACTGCGCCTCTCCAACACACGTCATCGCGGGCCTCTTCTCTTCTTCAAGCCAAGCAATGATCACTATTTTCCGTATCTTTTCGTTCACCATCTGTTTCATTCCCCGTCACAACTTCCGCGTGTTTCTAGCTCCGGGAATACAGGTGCATCCACTACTGCTATACCTGTTAGCGGAGCATGCAGGTGTTGGTGACTATATGCACTCTTCGTGTTATTGCAAAAGAGAAAACAGGTGATGGTCTAAAAGAGAAATGTAATGAAAATCGGTCATGTTGAGGGAGGATGAACATTTCTTGAAAGAGTACATTCGGAGCAGGCATGGATCTCTCTCCCCACGCCGAAAAAGAAAGTTTGCCCCAGGTTGATAAAATGGAAAGTATGTGTGTGTGTGTGTGTGTGTGTGTGTGTGTGCAGGAATGAGGGAGTGTGAGTGGGCAGCTGCTGTGAGGTGGTTGTCATGCGGCCCCATCCAGTGTTAGAGAGAGAGAGAGAGAGAGAGAGAGAGAGAGAGTCACCACCTCACATACCGATAGACGTAACAACAGGAAGCAGGTTGCGTAAGTCCTATCAACTGAACTTTCGCCGAAGAAATACATACGTCTGTTGAATTTATTATACCAATCAATCCAGTCTATTGGTAATATAATTTCGTAGCTCTAAAATATCTATATTATGTTGATGTTTATTCCACACGGCAGGGCTGGGACTGAAGGCTTGTATGATGTGGTATTTCACGGAACAGCAAATTCAAATAATATTACACTGTGCGTGCTGGTGTGAGTGAAAGCTTATAATTATGTAGCATCAGGTATCATTTTCATTGTTTTTTTGTGTCTTGTCAATATATTTCGTCATTACAGCGAAACAATAAATCTTCGCTGATAGTCAACTCTTATCATCACGTTTTAGGCTGTAGAAGAGAAATTGAAAGCCTTGAATGAGTTGTCCACTATATATGAGCATCGCTGGAAGTTAAAAAAAAAAAAAATAACAGGCGGTACTACAATGCAATATCTTAACCTCGCTCGTGTTCATTGTAATTACTCTACTTCTTACGGAACAATAGCCTCGATCATGATATCCAACGTAATGCCGGGAGTCAAATCGATCGTCATGTTACACGGCATGACTAAGAACTGAAGGGTGATATTTCATTTTTACAGATTCACAATATCGCTGAGAGTTGAGACACGAGAAAATCACACACCACACAGCACCACGAACCACCACACATCTTTGCATCATCACAAGTCACCACGCCCATTCACCCACCCCCCCTCCCCACCACCACACACACACACATACAAATCAATCTCGTTCCTTCTCACGCTACCGTTGCTCAATCCTTCAAAGCTAAACAAGAAAAAAACAAATATAAAACGTTCTTGATATTCCTTGAGTCTTCCACCACACACATTACTGGAGCATCAACATTTGCCCCGCCCAGTGTCATTACCTCCCGCTGTTTCCATTCTAGCGTGGAGTGTTTGCCTGTCGATATGTCGTTGTTTGTAAACGTTCGTGCTGGTGTTATGAAACGTTGTGGAAATTTGCTGGCTCACTTGTCTGGAGGAGGAGGAGGAGGAGGGGGAAAAAGAAGAATAGGGGAGTAGGAGGAGGACGAGGAGGAGGAGGAGGGGGAAAAAGAAGAATAGGGGAGTAGGAGGAGGACGAGGAGGAGAAGAGGAAAAAGAAGAATAGGGGAGTAGGAGGAGGACGAGGAGGAGGAGGAGGGGGAAAAGAAGAATAGGGGAGTAGGAGGAGGACGAGGAGGAGGAGGGGGGGGAAAGAAGAATAGGGGAGTAGGAGGAGGACGAGGAGGAGGAGGAGGGGGAAAAAGAAGAATATGGGAGAAGGAGAAGCTGAGGGGCAAATCTCGCAGCTATTTCATTATTTCTTTTTTATTCTTTTCTCTTTATTGTGATTCTTTTTCTCTTCCTCTTTTCACATATTTTTTTCGATCTATCATTCTTTCTGTGCTTTTCCTTTTACCGTTTTTTCTCTTCTTTATTTCCTTATTTATTTATACACTTATTTTTTTACACTTCATATCAATCATTTCGCTCGTTCGTACAATCCTTCCTACGAATATGTGTGTGTGTGGGGGGGGGGGGGTGATGGGCGTGGTGATATGGTGATGCTGAGGTTTGTGGTGATGCGTGATGGTGGTTGTGGTGTTGTGTGGCGGCGTGTGATCAAGAAGAGAGGGAGGGAGGGAAAGCGGAAATGGTAATGAATAAGGAGGAACATCAGATATCTATCAAGGGCGGTGGCTGAGGCTTCCGTGTTTCCTCTTCCTGTCACTGAGCTTCTTCGTTTCCCCCTCCTTCTCCTCCTCCTCTCCTCCCTTCACATATCATCGAAAGCCTTCCTCCTTTTCCTCCCGCCCAACTCTGATGTAAGAAGAGACGCGTTGCTAGGCTGATGAGACAACACACACACACACACACACACACACACACACACACACAGCGAAACAGGCAGCCTTTGAAGATTAGAGTACTCAGACATATACATATCCACAGGTTCGAGGTATAGAACTTGAGGTAAGGTAGAGTACAAATATATAAATAAAAATTGAGGCTTTAAGGGCTTTGGGAGCAGAAGGCTTAAGGATGGGAAGACGTAGAGGTATAACAGGACAGGCAGGGTGGTAAAGGTCATGACATAAAGCATATTCACAGGGCCTCCATTTCCTCACAAGCAGATAACAATAGATACCAGAAGGCGGAAAAAAGTTTCAAGAACACTGGACTAAGAAACAGAAGGGGGTAAAACTGGACAGGGAAAATGATACAAGACCAATTTTGGGGCAAGAACAGTCGCCGCTCCTCCTCCTCTGACCAAGTGAGGAGTCTTCGGCAAGTAAGGAAGTACAGGGTGGGAGCAAGGGGAGAGTCGTTATTCCTCCCCTAAACAAGTGTGGAGTCTTAGGTATTAGGAAGTACAGGGAAGGAGCAAGGGCAGGGTCGTCGTTCCTCCTCTTTTGAACAAGTGAGGAGTCTTCAGCAGGTAAGGAAGTACAGGGCAGGAGCAAGGTCTAGGTCGTCACTCCCTCTCGTCTGAATAAGTGAGGTGTCTTCCGTCGGCGAGCAAGGAAGTACAGGGCAGGAGCAAGGGCTAGGTCGTCGCTCCCCCTGTGTACCGATTCTTTAAACAAGTGAGGAATCTTCGGCGGATGAGAAAAGAGACCGAGGGGGGCCGCCGCGGGAGGGGAAGTTTACACGAAGCGTCTTTGAAGAGAGGCAGGAAAAATAGACACGAGTAAGGAAGGAAGTGAACCAAGCGTATCTGTGCCACAAGGACCACCACCACCATCACCTCCACCACCACTACCACCACCACCACCACCGGCCCGTGCTCACACCTCTGCCAAGTACCCGTCACGCCAATACCGTAGAGAAAGCCATTCCAATCATGAGCGGAGCGATTACAAATATTGCTGTCTCGCATGCGCTACGTACACATCAATACACAATGGTTTTCACTTTGAATTTGTATTTGATTCGCCATAAGCACAAAGAAGGCCATCATTGACAAAGGTATTCCAAATATTTCTCGGTAACCTATCCAAATATAGGTACGCCCTTCACACTGAGTAGGGTCACACACCTTTGTTAGGCACCACAATATTGAAGAAACTATTGCTGCAGCAGATAACACGAGCACATCACACATACACTGCATCTAAACACTCCTGCCAGAGCCACTGTCCTCGAAATAACATGTGAAAGATTTTTTTTAATGGAATGTGAAAGGAATTACACTGAAAATATCCCTCATCGGCAATCAACATAAACACACCTGACTGACCTCACGCCCTGTATACACCTGGCACTGGCAGGTAGCGGAGCCTGAGGAAAGGTGAGGCGGATATTCTCGTTATTTACAACCCGCTTTTCCTCCTTGCTGGGCACCGACGAGAACGACCGAAGGAATATGAGACAGATGTGTAGAGCAAGGTGAATGTTTAAAAGATGCTCCACCTTTTCAGCACCGCCACGGCTTTATAGTTTATCGTTAATTACCTGATTTATGGATTGATTTATTGAGTCATGAGCTGAGTGGCTGCCATTAATTGATTAGGGTTATAAGTGGGCGGACATGTTTGATTATTCTACCACGCAATTTACTAATGAAAATAAGAAAAAATGTGCACGCTAGTGAAAATTCTTGTTGTGTTAGTCTCGAGTCGATATTATTATAACTGTATTCATCCTGGAACTTCATTAGGGCGACCCAGATATAAAAGGTAAGTGATGAATGAGTAAGTCTAACTCGACCACGTAGCCTACCTTCCCCTCTGCCTTGCTCCCCACTTCCCCCTCCCAACACCCCAGTCGTGGTCTCCTCTCCTCCCACCCATTTCCAGTTTCCAGATGATCCCCTCACCCACCCTTCCTCACCCCCATACGCCTTCCCCTTCCACCCACTCCCAATTCCCATCCCAACAGATTCCACATTCCCGCATCTTCTCACCCCAAACAGATGCCTCCCCTCCCTCTCCTGTTCCCGCCCCCCTAGCCGATACCTCCACCACCACCACCACTCACCCCACTGGTTTTAGCTACAATCTTGATTTTTTATCGACTCTCCCTTACGCCTCCACGGAGTATTTTGGGAGGGCACAAGTCGCTGCTGATAACGCTAATGTGGGAGGGCGGGAGGGAGGGGGTGGACGGGAGGGCGCGAGGGCGAGTGAGTGAGCGAGGGGCGCGACATAAACAAACTTCGCCTTTTCGAGCGGTCGGAGCAGCGGCGGGCCTTGCTAGTTAACAGGGGAGGCGAGTGGTGCGAGGATCTGCCGAGGCCTCCTGTGATCGAGGCTGTGGTGTGACCGTTGTGCCTCTGTGTTCTTCTCGTCCATCCCTTCTGTTCCATCACTACACCAGATGCGGAACACTCCCTCCAGTCTTCTTTGTTCCTCCACCAGCGCCCCTATCAGTGAAGGCGAGGGGTGGTAGGAACAGGCTACTGGCACCTCGGCGTCCTGTAGCTAAAGTACTGCCCTCCGATTGACGGCCAGCTCTCCACTCTCGAACTGGTGCAACCCGACTGTTATTTGAAACGGACATGAGTTCTGCAGAGAAGAGAATGACCAACTCTTATTTCAGGTTCTTGTAGTTACGGTTATGATTCTTCAATAACCTTTGCTTCCTTTATCCGTCAGCCGGTTTGCTCGAGTCTCAAACCTTTCTAACTTCTTCGTCAGCCTCACCCTTCGCCAGACCCCATACCCCCTCTACAAAGCCGGGTCACGACTCCACGGCTCCTCAGACTGACAACCGCATCCGCCCCCATGCACGAGCCTGAAATACAAGCCTACACTAGTCACCAGGCGCTCCACCACCTCAAACAAGTCTCCCGAGCCCTAGGCAAGCGTTTGTATTTTAGCCTGGCAGATCAATCCTAAGTTGGCCGGCTCATCACGGGAGTCTGCTCTGTAAATGGACGGGAAGAACAATATTGTTTTTGCTCGTTGTGTTGATGATGCCGCTGACAGGTCCCGCGCGCCGGGCTCCTGCAGTGCCTCCGCCTCAGTGGGCCACACAGGTCCTGCTCGACAGTGAGGTAGTAGAGACAACGGTGGCGGGGGTGGAGATAGTGGTGGTGGTATCGGGGTGACCAGTCATACCGTCTGAGTGCATGGTCTGGGTTCAAATGGACCTCGACATGTGTCATTTTTTGTGACTGAAACTAATGCATGAACCAGCACGTGGACTGATGCAAGGCCTGAATTAGCATCACTCCCGAGTATTGCCGAGTCACGACAGAAGAATCAGAGAGTGTCGGAAATTCTTAACGTCGATTAATACTTCCCGGCGAGAAGGGCAGAGGCGGGGGGGATGTGAGGGTGTGACGGGGCGCCGCGACCCACTGCCAGAGTGCCAGTCACACCACAGCCTCCAGCACCCGCGTGACCTACCGCTCTAAGACTCTGAACAGCCATTACATGAAACAGTAACCCAGTAACTAGTGGCGAGTTACATGTCTGTTTTCCAGACGATTCAAGGAGTGAAAAGCAAACAAGGAAAGCATGATTACATGAGTTTTTTTGTTCAGTTGGTGAACGCGACAACCTGCTAATAGAAAAAAAAAAACATGCAGAAAACAAGTCTCTTGCCTTAAAGTTAAAAGTTACTCGTATTCAATAACAATATCTAGTGAGCTTTACTGCATGCGAGGGAACATTTGGATCATGGGATGAATTTCAATACATGTTGAAGCGAAAACGTACGTAAAAAAAAGTTTAGAAATCTTGACGCGATAACTTTTGGTAATGAGTGCGTTTGAGAAATTGGCGACCTGAAAATTGTCATATACTAACATGATAAAGAATTTCATTACCTTGGACGTAAAGTTATGAATGAGTGTGATGCAAGTTCTACAAATTGAAATGCGTAAAGTAAAATAACTAATAAGGAACAAAAAGCTATGCAAGTTGTGTAGAGACCAATTGTTACCCAGTGAGCAGAAAAAATAATACAACAACTGTGGTGACATTCGCTACGATGGATTTCTCGCGCCGGAAGTCCATGTGGGACACGCTGCCGACGGACCTGCACTGCCTAGCCTCCTCCTACGCCAGGTCCGATGACGACCCCTTCAGCTCCCCCTCCTCCTCCTACAGACGGTCACGCACGGTACTGCTGCATTCGCTTCGTGTCTGCTTCGTCTGTCTGTTGGCGAGACTAACAAAGGGGTGAATGTATGAGTGGATAGGTGGACGTCTGTGTGTGTGTGTGTGTGTGTGTGTGTGTGTATGCATGGCGGAACGAACAAGTGGATGAGTGCCTGACTGGATGGATGACCGTCTATGTGTGTGTGGATGACGAGACTAACAAATGGATGACTGGATGAATGAATGGGTGGAAGAATCGTGGGAGGATGGGTGCATGGTTGAATGTGTTTTTCGCCGTCCACCTCTTTATCGATGTTGAGTGCTGTTGTTGGTAGTAGTTGTGTTTGTGAATATAATGGCTGTTGTTGACTCTCCTAATGTTACTGCTTGCCATTGCTGCTGATGATTAAACATGACTCTAATGCGCACGTCGCCGCTTTCTTTCTCTTCGGCAGTTTTACAGGGGAGACTTCTTAATCTTTACGCCGGTAGGATATGCCTCACCATTTCCGGGGTTTTAAAGCTGCCGTTATTTACCAGCCAGCGCAGCAAGAAAGGAGTGTGACCTGTTGCTTCCTTGGGCTGACTCGACCTTGAAAGCCTCCACACAAACCCCGCTCTAGGTGCAAAAATCTTTCTATATGATCCTACACAACACAGATTCCCAGACCCTCTGTCCGTTTTCCTTTCTCTCACAGACTCAGCTTGCCCCCTCCCCTCTTCCCTTCCCTTCCCTTCTTTCCCCTTGCACACCCACCCTGCCTCTACACCCCCATCCCTCCCCATCACACAGCTAACCTGCCGCCCTGCCCCAATCCATCCCCCATCTCTTCCCTTCCCTTCCCCTTGCACACTAGTCTCATCTCAACACCTCCCATACCTTTTCTTCTTTTCTCTTCCCTTGCTTTCCTCTCATACATCCAACCTGCCTCAACACCCCCTTTCCTTCCCTTCCCTTTCCTTCCTTTTCCTTCCCTTCCCTTTCCTTCCCTTCCCTTCGTACACCTTGCCTACCTAAACACCCCAAATTTCTTCCCTTCCCTTACTATCAGATATTCAACCTGCATCAACATCCCCATCCCTTCCCTTCCCTTCCCTTCCTTTCGGTCATATAGCCAACTTACATCAACGTCCCCATTCCATCCCTTCCCTTCCTTTTAATATATCCAACCTGCCTCAACCTCTCCCTCTCCCTTCCCTTCCCTTCCTTTCCCCTCACACACCTTGCTTACCTCAACATTCCTTCCCCTCTCTTCATACATCTCATCGATAACTCGGTCTAAAAACACTATCGTCCTTTTTTTTTATTCTTGCAGTTTTTCTTTTATTCTTTTTTTAACTCCTTCCATAGAATACCATGCGATAAAAAGGGTATTACTTCTCCTATTCCCTTCCCTCTTTTTTTAATCTCGCTGTGGTCTTTCTTATATTCCTAATTCTTAACCTCTTTCGTAGGATACCATAATAATACAGGTACTCTTACTTAACCTATTCTTGCATGTCTCGCTGGCAAAAAAGGGGGAGCGCAGTCTATTCCGAGTTCTTATCTTTGAGGAATTATCTTTTTACCCTCCGCTAGACCCCTAAATTAAGAGGACATTATCACCCATGAATCACCCACTCCCTCACGCCCCATCCTCTAACTTATACATTACTTAACTCTCTTATTTGTGCCCGAGTCCCCCTTTTTCCATCCTTTGCAAGACATCAAACACTATCCTTATCACACATCATTAATCTTTCCTGTACATTCCCACCGCCGTCATGACTCACTCGCCTTCACCGTCTCTAAGCAGATGAACATTTAAATAGCGTCGAGTCACCAACCCACGGCGGCTCCTTGTTATCGTCATCAAAGCCGCCCCACACAGCCCGGTCCAACCCTGCAGCCTCGTCGAAAAAAGTATTAGCTACCCCCAAAACACTGATATACGAAAACTGACTAAAACACACGCCCATTGCAGTTAGTATAAGGGTCATTCTCCTTAGTTTTTGCTCATTCTCTGCGTAATCTATTTTTCATGAAGTACTGAAACTCTTTTTTGGGGAGGAAGGGGCAATTCTAAACATTAAGAAACTACGAAAACAACTAAAAAATACATCCTTTGCAGTTATTAAAAGGTCCATTCTCTCTAATTTTCGTTCATTCTCTACGTAGTAGGTAGTGAAACTTTTGGGGGGGTAACTGTGAATATTAAAGGATACAAAAACTAAAAACACACGCCATTTGCGGTTATTATAGGGTCCGTGCTCTCTAATTTTCGTTCATTCTCTCGTTATTTTCTGCGGTGAAACTTTTTTGGGGCAACGACAAGTACATCCCCGCTTTGGCTCGTAAGGTAATTTTTCGCGCGCCGGCATCTCCTCGCCCCTGGATCTATTTACACTAGCGCACAGGAACTAACAATAGGCCCCACGGCAGGTGTTGGGACTCGTTGCCGCCGCCCGTGTATGTGTGTGTGTCACTTGCGGTGCGTCCCTGGTGGTGGTGTCGGCGCGCTGCGGGTGGTTACTGTGCACTGGTGGTGTGTGATAGTGGTTCTGCTGTGCCCTGGTGTGTGGTGGTGGTGTTGTGCTGTGTTGTGTTGTGTTGTAGGTGTCTCGGGAAGGATATCCAAGTGCTCGAATGACTAGGGGGACTTTTTTCGTGTGTTTTTGGTGTCTTATCGCTGATGCTGTTGTCTGTGCATATGAAAGACGAGTGCAAAAGGAATAAAGCATCTCATGAATAGCAAACCCGACTACCTAGGAAATAATCTGTTAGAGAGGTGAATTTGTATGTCTAATTTCGAGTGTTGTTCTTCGTGATTATAAAAGGATTAAAAGGTTCACAGCATCTCACCTCTGAATAGCACGTACGGTTACCTAGGATATAATCTGTTTGGGAAGTGTAATTGTGAATAGCAAATTGATCTACTCAGGGAAGGATTTAGTAAAGAAGGGTAATCGCATTCCTGGCCAGGGGGGTTTCGTCGGCTAGGAATCTAAGTTTTATTTGTTTACTTATCCATATATCTCTTTCTTTCTTAGTTAATTTACCTGTTGACCTATTTACGCATTCACTGTTCGAGTGTAAGAAATTGAGTTCGATAATTACTTTTTTGTTGGAAGTTTTCTTTAGTGATGGTGTACAGGGAGTCACGATTAGACGCCTACGTGATTGGCTGAGTTCCTGTCTGAGAAAAAATAATATAATAATCGCATTGCTGTTCAGGGGGTCACATTGAGTCACGATTAGACGCCTACGTGATTGGCTGAGTTCCTGTCTGAGAAAAAATAATATAATAATCGCATTGCTGTTCAGGGGGTCACATTGACTAGGAATGTACGTTGAGAGTCTGAGTTCGGTAATTATTTCTTGTCTGCACTTTTCCTTAGTCATGGTGTGCGGGGGAGTCACGATTAGGCGCCAACGTTACTGGCTGGCTTCCTCCGTCTGGCAAAAATAATACAACCAAATTCATGACAAAGAGCGGCGCAGTAAAGGTCGTGGAGGCAAACCTGAAGGGAGGAAATTAGCCCGCCTCCCACACGTCACTTCAAAGGAGAGCGAAAGCAATAATCTATGGGTTGTTATAATGCTTTTAGTTCCCCTTAAGAGAGCTGAGTTAATAAATATATACACGGATTTCCTTCCCGAGACACACGCGCTTCGCCTTATATGACTTGGTTTATTGCAACAAGAAAAATGTAAACTCTAGCTTGCTCATCACTGTAAATAAGCTTTTTTATTCCCTACACCAAAGACGAGGACGTGAAAATTCCATAAATTCTTAACGACATCCTACACTCGAATAGATAAATAAACAAAACAATAAATACATAAATAAATCAACAGACAAACCAACTAGTAAACAAGCTGAGATAAGTAAACCGTACGTGCTATTCAGAGGTGAGATGCTGTGAACCTTTTAATCCTTGTATAATCACGAAGAACAACACTCGCGATTAGACATACAAATTAAATAAAGAAAACTGATAAAGCCGTTGGCACACACACATCAAAGGAAAACAAATGAAAAAAGCAAGCGAGCAGCATACCTGTCTTCAGTAAGTAACACACGGCCATCCTAAAACTCACCCAGGAAAGAAAAAAAGCGAGACACCCCACAGAGACCCGAGTACAGCGCCACCTAGGGACAGAAAGACTCACAGGAGCACCACCGTAACCCTGAAGCGGTGACGACGAGGACGAGGCACGGAGCGAGGAATAAGAGACAGAAAGGGAAAGAAGGGCATGGTGATAGTGGTGCCGGGGCGTTAACGTAATGGTGATGGTGGCGGTGTGAGGTGGTGGTGAGAAGAGGTAGTGATCGTGGTGGCAGGACAAAGCAGTGAGGGTGACGGTGAGCGGGTTTCGAAGTGGTGATAGTGGTGGTGGTGGCGGCGTCTTGTGATGGTCGCCATGGAGTCGTGGGGCCTTGTGGTACAGGGAGCCACCGAGATCGTGGAGCATGAAGGGAGCGCCAGGAAACTCAAGACGGTGAGTATGAGCAGAAGGGCGTGACTTTTTTACCAAGCTTTTCACAGGCAGACCAGAGGGAAACAAAACAGATGAAGGGATAGTGTAAGTTTTTTCCCGTGTCGCTTCGCTTGGCTTGTATCCTCACTTTAATTCCTATTCTATGTAACATTAGAAAACGGTCCCTATTCTTAAACGTATCAGGCTCCCAATACGACTATTTTTCAAGGCCATTGTGAAGATTAACCGGGTTTTCATGGATGATTTTTCCGTTCATGGTGCAGAAGCCGTGTTAAACTATCGCTAGGATTACAACTCAGTCCATGAAAATCCCAGGAACTTCCACGAGAGGCTTTTTTCCTCCAAGCTTTTCACAGGCAGACCAAAGGGAAACAAAACAGCCGAAGGGATAGTAAAAGTTTCTCCCGAGTCGCTTCGCTTGGCTTGTATCCTCACTATAATTCCTTTTCCGTGTAACATGAGAGGAAGGTCTATATTCTTAAACGTATCGGGTTCCCATTACGACTATTTTTCAAGGGCAGTGTGAAGGTCAACCGGGTTTTTATGGGTGATTTTTCCGTTCATGGTGCAGAAGTCGTGTAAAACTATCGCTATATTACAACTCAGTCCATGAAAATCCCAGGAACTTCCACGAGAGGCTTTTTAAACAGGCGAATCGAGGGCTGATACGTTTGAAAGCACGGCCTTATAACCGAGTGCTATTAGGCAAACCAGAAGTGAGCAGTGTCGGTATTTTCAGACGCTTCCACCTCTCACATCATCCATTTCCAAAGGTCAAAAAGGAGTTTAATCCGGTTCTCATGAGTTTTTTTTTAGGTTCAGAGTACAGAAGAAGGGTCAAACTACCAGCAGGGTCATAAAAGTAACTCTGGAAATGCCCCAAACCCCTACGAAAGCCTTGTCAAATATGTGTTTTAGGGCGCCGATCACATCATCTATTTCCAAAGGTCAAACAGGAGATTAATCCGGTTCTCATGAGGGCATTTTTAGGTTCAAAGTACAGAAGAAGAGTCAAACTACCAGCAGGGTCATAAAAGCAACTCTGGAAATGCCCCAAACCCCTACGAAAGCCTTGTCAAATGCGTGTTTTAGGGCGCCGATCTGTCTGAAAATACGCCCCCAGAACAGTTACTTAAGAATGGAGTCCAAGTTTTCTTCCCGTGTTGATTGGTACCTTTGAATTCCTTTCCTTGATAACATAAACGTAAAACCGAGTGATATCAGGCGAACTAAAAGGAGCCAAAAGAACAGATACATATGGGTCGTATTACAAGACAAATCGCAGCCCAAGAACACATATTTGACAAGGCTTAGGAGTTGTGGGCATTTCCAGTAGTAGTTTTATGACCCTGGTGGTAGTGTTGCTTGGGTTGTATCTTCATCTCTATGCATATTTTTGTGTGAGTAACAAGAGGGCAACACCGACTGGTCCCTTTGCTTCACCGAAAAATCAGGCAGTCTTTTTTTCACATCAACTCACCCGCGATTTATCCTCTCCGTATAAAAGAAAAGAAAGTCCTCGTACGTAAGCACCAGAAACCACAGAGCTAATAAAGGACAAAATACGTGCACTGATTCAAGCAAAGATGTGAGGCAGTTAGAAAAAAAAGAGTACTTAACAAAGGGAGAGAAAAAAGTTTAGTCCGATAGAGCGATGACTAATATAGCTACACGATTACACAAGAGAAAACTTTCCGCATTCAAGGATTAATGAGTTTCAAGAGTAATACAACCTGGCCACACACACACACACACACACACACACACGCTAACGCTTAAAGAATAATGAGTTTAAAAATAAGCAAGTGTGAACAACCAACATGGACGACATTCAAAGGAAACAAATGACTGTCACACGCGCACACACACACACACACACACATACACACACACTTATAAGAAACTGTGCCCTTGCTCCTTTCTCTCTAGTTTTGGCGAGTCTCCACTGCTTTTCACCCCCTCACCCCCCCCCCCCTCTCTCTCTCTCTCTCTCTCTCTCTCTCTCTCTCTGAGAGAGAGAGAGAGAGAGAGAGAGAGAGAGAGAGAGAGAGAGAGAGAGAGAGAGAGAGAGAGAAGGTCGTCCGAAACGTGGGTTCATTCTCTAAGGAAGTTATGTACAAATTTATTTTTATTAATTTTCACGAGGATCAGTGTTTGTGTGTTTGTTTGTTTGTTTGTTAATCTGTTTATTTATTTATCTAAGAGAGGATGAATGTATGTTTTTGTTTTTGTTTTCGTGTGTGTGTGTGTGTGTGTGTGTGTGTGTGTGTGTGTGTGTATGCTCTTTGCTAACCGTTATCATCACACACACACACACACACACACACACGCGCGTGCGCGATATGGTTTTCCCCTGTCCTGTTTCATCACGTCTCTCTCTCTTAGTTCATCTCCTGTTAAGACATCGCCCATCCCGTACCTCCCTGACACACACACACACACACACACACACACACACACACACACACACACACACTGTCATTCCTCTGTACGTCAATGATGTTTTCCAACCCATTCTGTATACATTAGGAATCATGATACATCTAGCTCATTCAGGAAACTCAGAGTACCATCCCATGCCTACCTATTCTACTATTCCATATTTATAAATGTTTGCCTCTCCATCCTTCCCTCCTCTTAATTCCTGCCTCTATGCATCCTCCTTTCTACTTCGCCCTCAACTTCTCCCTCCATTCATCCCTCTGTCCTTTAAGTTCTGTTATTACTATCAAAATGTAAGGCCCGTATTCTCAGACATTTACGACTCTCATAAAACAAATTTCCAAAGGCTACAAAGAAGATTAATCGGATTTTAATGAGTTTTTTTCACATTCATGGTGCAGAAGCCTTGTCAAACTATCACTAGTCTCATGAAACTACCCCCCAAAAATGCCCACAACAGTCTCTACGAAAGCCTTATTAAATGTGGGTGTGTAAGCCCTAGAATGTTTGAGAAAGTGGGCTTCTCAACACTGTCTGCATAGTAATTTCGAAGCTAAAATGAAACGGAAACTGTTGCTCATATTATCCCATCGACAACTTTTCTGTAATAGCCGCTAGAGGGGCGTTGCCATAGCTTGCTTTGTCGAGTACTCACGTCACGGTGGGAAGAAGGGAAGGAGAAGGAGAGGAGGGCCAAGGAGAGAGCCAGCCAGCCAGCCAGCCGCCGCCAGAAATAGCTGTTGGTGGCGCTGGCGGTGGTGGTGGTGACGGCGCTGCAGGTGGTAGTGGTGGAGAGGAGAGGAGGACAAGGGCGGTCGGTGGTGGTGTATTCCTAAACTGGGCGGACATGCGAGCACTCAACGGAGAGCTCGAAGAAAACGCTGCTGCTAGACTATTTGCAAACCTTTATCGCTGGGGTGAGAGTCCAGTACCGCGCTGAAACGATCGAGGAGTACAATTTGTTTGTTTGGTAAAGCAGTTTGGTTTTCAACAGTTATTCCTTAGTTTCTGGAGTAGGTTTCCGTTTCCTGAGTCTGTCTGTCTATCTATATCTATCTATCTATCCATCTATATATCTATTTATCTATCTGTTTTCCTATAGTTATGAGAGAACAGCATCTATGGGGAACAGTTTCCTTAAATTATTGGGGTCATATGTCTGTCAGCGAGAGAGAGAGAGAGAGAGAGAGAGAGAGAGAGAGAGAGAGAGAGAGAGAGAGAGAGAGAGAGAGAGAGGCGTGGCGACATTTTACGTTTGTAGTAATTCTGCAGGGTGTGAGGAATGCTTAACTGAAGGAGGGAATGATAAGATGGAGGAAGGGGAAGGGGAGGGGAGAAGAGGAGAGGGGAGGAGGAGATGGTGCCAGGAAGGTAGAGGAGGAGGAAGAGGAGGAGGAGGAGGAATAGGTAATAGAATCAGATAAGGAGAAGTAAAAAAAAAAAGTAGAACTAGATGGATAAGGATAAAGGAGATATAAAGAAGAGGTGGCAGATGGCAGAGAGAGAGAGAGAGAGAGAGAGAGAGAGAGAGAGAGAGAGAGAGAGAGAGAGAGAGAGAGAGAGAGAGAGAGAGAGAGAGAGAGAGAGAGAGAGAGAGAGAGAGAGAGAGAGAGAGAGAGAGAGAGAGAGAGAGAGAGACGACAATAAATGAGATACAGATATGCTAAAGGAAGGGAAGAGGTGATAGAGTGAAAAATGAAAATGGCAGAAAGGAAAGAGAGGACGGGTACCAAAGCAGTAAGTGGCAATGAGAGGTGAAAGAGGAGGAGGAGGAGGAGGAGGAGGAAGACAAGTTAAAAGAAGAAAGATAGCACATTAAAATAACCAAAAGGAAAATCAGTTAAGCACTAGCAGGGGAGATGATGCAAAGAGGAGGCACAAGAGGCGTCAAAAGAGGAGAGAGGGCACAGAAATAGATAATAAAGAGAGTTTTCACAAGAGGATGGATGGTAAAGGGCATATACAACGAGAATGAGGAAAGGGAGCAGATGCCAAAAGAAAAAGAAGTCACACATATATTAAGTAGCCAGAGAGGAAGGAGGAGATGCTGGGTCTCGCGTGGATGCTGTGTCATAATCTTAGAGGACAAGCAGGGACCCAAAGTTCACGTAACCCCATAAGAAGGTTGCCTAAGAGAGGGAGTTAGGACAGGGAGGTGGTAGAGCAGGAGTTGGTGGTGGGGTCAAGGGAAGGAGTTGACCGTGAGAGTAGCTACCGGGGGATTCAATAATAAGCCGTGAATGGAGCATAAGTGGGAAGGAGAGAGAGGGACGGAAGGAGGAAAGGATGGAGAGGCGAAGGAGCAAGAAAGAGGGACAGAGAGAGGGAAGGATTAAGATGGGAAGAAGAACCGGGTAATATGGATCCTTGGTTTGTTGTATCTCATAAAATTCAAAGGCTCCGGTAAGTGGAATGAATTAAAAACCTCTGAGTGATAAAAATTAAAGAAAAAGAAAGGTTGTATATGGAGCGAGTAACAAACATGGGTCGGCTCCGGTAAGTGGAATGAATTAAAAACCTCTGGGTGATAAAAAATAAAAGAAAAAGAAATGTTATATATGAGAAGGAGCGGGTAATATGGATCAGCATTCTCATACGCTTCCGCGTCTCACATCAACTATTTCCAAGGGCCAAAAAGGAGGTCAATCGGGTTCTCATGAGTGTTTTTTTAGGTTCAGGGTACAGATGAAGGGTCAAAAAGAAAACGAAAGGTTGTATATGAGAAGGAGTGAGTAACAAACATGAGTCGGTATGCTCAAACGATTCCGCCTCTCATATCAACTATTTCCAAAGGCCAAAAACGAGGTCAACTGGGTTCTCATGAGTGTTGTTTTAGGTTTAGGGTACAGAAGAAGGGTCAAACTACCACCAGGGTCATTAAACTGCCTCTGGAAATGCCCCAAACCCCTACAAAGACCTTATCAAATGTGAGTGTGTGAGCGGCGAAGCGTTGAGGAATATGGTCCACGGATCCTTAGTTTATGGAATCACAGAATATTTAAAGGTTTCGGTAAGTGGTATAAACTGAAAACCTCTGAGTGATAAAAAGGGAAGAATAAATTATAGCTGAGGAACGAAAACGGGGATGAGAGTGGGTCAAGGCTGAGCTAAAGATACGAAGAACTAAGTGGGAGCCTTCCTTGTAGGTCACACAGTATGCTTTGGAGACACGAGGTGGTGAAAGTTGAGGGAGAGAGAGAGAGAGAGAGAGAGAGAGAGAGAGAGAGAGAAGATGGGGCATGGGAGAGAGAGAGAGAGAGAGAGAGAGAGAGAGAGAGAGAGAGAGAGAGAGAGAGAGAGAGAGAGAGAGAGAGAGAGAGAGAGAGAGAGAGAGAGAGAGAGAGAGAGAGAGAGAGAGAGAGAGAGAGAGAGAGAGAGAGAGAGAGAGAGAGAGAGAGAGAGAGAGAGAGAGAGAGAGAGAGAGAGAGAGAGAGAGAGAGAGAGAGAGAGAGAGAGAGAATTTTACGTGAATTTGCAAAGTTAGAGAGGTTGAAAGGAAGTGAAATGAGGCGGAGAGTGCAGGGAGAGAGGGGGGACAAACACATTACCCCAGCCCGTGTCTCGTAACAGCTGTGTCGCCGGCAGTAGCATCGGCAGCGGCGGGTCAGCAGGTGTGTGTGTGTTTGTGTGTGTGTGTGGGGGGGGGAGGGGGGGAGGTCATTGATCTGCACATGCATTACGCCCCCCCACCCCCCTCATCCCAAACTAGGCCCTTGCAAACACCACCCCTGCCCCCTCCATCCTTCTCCTTCTAAACTAAAACTACAGACTCAGAGCGTGACACCAATAGCGGGCAGGATCCTAAAGAAAATAACTGTAGTTCAGCGATTGTTGTTATTGTTCTTATTCTTATTCTTTTTTTCTTCTTGTTCTGGGGTGAGGCAGGTTCTACATTTCCCCTTTTCTCAATAAACCAGAGATATCAATGATGGGAAAAAAACATCTTATAAGAGAAAATCAACAATGTAAATCAGCACTGACAACACACGTAGGTACTGAATGTTTCAAAATTGCTTCCTGTTGTGTGACGAACTCCCACAGTGTCCCACAAATATTTCGCAAAAATATGAACACCTGCAAACATCGAGATCCGGGGGGGCATTGCACAGATGTTGGCACAGGTGTTGCAGGCGTTCTAACATGTGCGGCAGAAACCTATTTGTATCATCATGCACGAAACGAAAACCAGCTTCAAAACTACACATTGTTTTCCTCACCGGGACGAAGTTATTTTCATACAAAGTTACTGACGATCTAAAAGCCGTTTTGCCTGAAGGAGTGAAAACAGTAAACTTCACCAAAAGGAATCCACTGATACTTGGACTTTAACGTTGTTTTTTTGCTTGTTGTTTGTTTATTAGTTTGTTTCCTTTTGAGCTGCTGCCGTAAACTGTAAGAAAAAAAATACTGATGAGGAAAGGCGAGTTGATCAACGGCTATTCTTCTTCTGCTTCTTCCTCTTCTTCTTCTTCTTCTTCTTCTTCTTCTTCTTCTTCTTCTTCTTCATCTTGTTGTTGTTGTTGTTGTTGTTGTTGTTGTTGTTGTTGTTGTTGTTGTTGTTGTTGTTGTTGTTGTTGTTGTTGTTCTTCTTCTTCTTCTTTTTCTTCTTCTACTTCTTCTTTTTCATTTTTTTTCTTGCTCTTGTTCTTGTTTTTCCTGTTCATGTTTTTGTTCTTGTTCTTGGTGTTCTCCTTGTTCTTGTTCTTCTTCGTCCCCCCTCCCCCCTCTCCATCAGCATTCAAAGCTTCACGTGACGAGTCTGTTCCTGGCATCGTGAGACTTCCAAGTAGCTGACGAGGCGAGGCAAATAAATAGACGGATGGGCGGGTGGATGACGAAGAGGAAGAGGAGGAGGAGGAGGAGTAGGAAGAGAACGAGGAAGAGGATGGGAACGAGAATGAATAATTATAATATTGATGATTGCAATAAAACTAAGAAGAAAATTGAAAAAAAATATGTATATGGAGGAGGAAAACGCGATAACGCCAAGAAGGGAAAGACGAAGGGAAAGGAAGGGAAGAAAAAATATAGAAGAAGAAGAAGAAGGAAACAAATATAGATGCAGAAGAAGAAGAAGAAGAAGACAAACAAGAAGAACAAGAACAAGAAAAGGGAGAACAACAACAACAACAACAACAACAACAACAACCACGAAGAAAGAACAGGAACAACAATAAGAAAAGATAACGATGATGTGCACGATGACGGAAGCAAGCAGTAATAATGATGACGACGACGATGATGAAGATGAAGAAGACAAGATAACGCAACGCACGACGACTAAGACGAGTGGTAACGAGGCCAAGAAGATGATGAATCGAAGCGGAGGAGAACCAAGTGACTGTGAGGGCGAGGAAAGGAGGAAGAGGAAGAGGGAGGAGGAGGAGGGAAGAGGAGGCTGCATGGGGTGAGCGTAGGGGAGGGCAGGGGCGAAGAAGAGAGGGGAGAGAGGGGCTGTTGAGCGCTGGTGAGGGTGGCAGGGAGCTCTGTACACCCACGCCGGGGGGGAGGAGGAGGAGGAGGAGGAGGAGGCAGGCCATCAGGTGAGGGAGGCACAAAAACTCTCTGGTCCTGATGAGCGGGGGCGCCGAAGAGCCTCCTCCTCAGTCGGGCACTTGCTGGTGGGCACGCCGCTGCTCGGAAGGCGTGAGGGCGGAGGGAGGGCAGGGACGAGGCGTGGGGAGGCGTAGAGGAGGGAGACAAGAGGGACAGAGGCTTGGGTATGCATGGGAAGGCGTGAAGTGGCGTGAGTAAGCGTGAGGAGGCGTTAGATTGAGTGTTCCGTTCTTCCTCCGCAGCCGCTAAGTCGCGAACCCTTCTCATGCCAGAGACGGACGCCGGTTGTGTGCTCAGCCTCCTCCTTTAGCTCCCCCCTCCTCCTACTTTTTCCCTTTCTGGCGCTCATTGTTTATACGAGTCAATCACAACTCCGGAAGCATCGCCATAACTTCTGAGGAGTGACTGAAATGTGACTGTTGGCCCAGGAAGGTTGAGGGACGTTGTGTGCTGTTCTTTCCTCCTCTCCCTCACTCTCGGAACACTGGAGACGCTTGAGATAACGGAGAACATTGCTTGTTTTCTGAGTCAAGCACGGTGGACTCTTAAAACGTTGGAGGGCATTGTGTTACCCGATATGACCCAAATATATATACAGAGTGTACGTTATGTTTGCCTCTACGAAAACACCTGAGAAAGCCTAATTATAGCAGTGTTAATTTTGTGAGCGAAGAACGGTGAAGAGCCCTAAGATACGAAGGACGGTTGTGCTTTCTGACCCCCCCAAAAAAGTGAGGGCATCAGAGAATACTACGAACACAAGAGGCGACCCATTCCTGAAGTTGAAAAAGTGGAGGACGACCTGGTTACGTGAATGCCTGGGGAGAATGACGTGTCTCTGTCTCCTCTGAGTGTGTACCTGAGGATGGATTGTCTAGTTCATGAATACAGCAAAAACAGAGAAAAGAAAAGTCTGCCCTGGCTCTTTTTTTACTTCTCTAAGCGGAAACATGGATGAGGAAAGAAAGTGTTTAAAGATGCAATGGTGGTGGTGGTGGTTGTGGTGGTGGTGAAGAATGAAGTGGTGGTGATGGGGTGGGGTGGGAAGTAGGTCATAGAAGTGGTGTTTACAGAGCATGTTATACCTTCTGCACGAGACCTTCATATCACACACCCATACAAATTACATAGGTCTTTTTCACAGCAGTTTATCAGCGTTGTTCATGGGAGTTATATCAAAATGTGCATGAGTGTTAGCATTTTATCAGCGTTGTTCATGGGAGTTATATCAAAATGTGCATGAGTGTTAGCATTTTATCAGCGTTGTTCATGGGAGTGATATCAAAATGTGCATGAGTGTTAGCATTTTATCAGCGTTGTTCATGGGAGTGATATCAAAATGTGCATGAGTGTTAGCATTTTATCAGCGTTGTTCATGGGAGTGATATCAAAATGTGCATGAGTGTTAGCATTTTATCAGCGTTGTTCATGGGAGTTATATCAAAATGTGCATGAGTGTTAGCATTTTATCAGCGTTGTTCATGGGAGTGATATCAAAATGTGCATGAGTGTTAGCATTTTATCAGCGTTGTTCATGGGAGTTATATCAAAATGTGCATGAGTGTTAGCATTTTATCAGCGTTGTTCATGGGAGTTATATCAAAATGTGCATGAGTGTTAGCATTTTATCAGCGTTGTTCATGGGAGTGATATTAAAATGTGCATGAGTGTTAGCATTTTATCAGCGTTGTTCACGGGAGTTATATCAAAATGTGCATGAGTGTTAGCATTTTATCAGCGTTGTTCATGGGAGTGATATCAAAATGTGCATGAGTGTTAGCATTTTATCAGCGTTGTTCATGGGAGTTATATCAAAATGTGCATGAGTGTTAGCATTTTATCAGCGTTGTTCATGGGAGTGATATTAAAATGTGCATAAGTGTGCCAGGAGCGTTTTTCGGCCACAAGTTGGTGCGCTGTGCTGCCGAAGACGGTCTGTTTGTGTTGGCTCGCCCGACCGAATCACCCATCACAGCATCCGTTCGTCTGCCTGTCCATCTCGCTGTGTAATCGTCAACCCGCCCTCTACCTCCTCACCCTCGATTCCTAGATGCGGCGTCTCTCATCTCTTCGCTCCTCGATTTCTATAATTATCGTCGCCTATTTCCTATTACGAGAGGCGCAGCTGTCTTCATCTCCCTCACCCTAAATCTCTTGTTAATCTCACCCATTTCCTATTACCTAAAGACCCAGTTTCTTCCATTTCTTTCCCCTAGATCTCTATAATTACTCATTCATTTTCAAGTACATACGTAAAGAGTCAACCGTCCGCATCTTTCTTAACCTCAATTCTTAACTTCCTTCAACCCACCAAATCTCACCCACTTCCTATTACTTAAAGACCCAGTTCCTTCCATTTCTTTGCCCCTAGATCTCTATAATTACTCTCATTCACTTTCAAGTACATATGTAAAGACTCAACCGTCCGCATCTTTCTTAACCTCAATTCTTAACTGCCTTCAACTCACAATTCAACTCCACCCAAAATTGACCTCTCTTTTGGCTACTCTTTACTTTTATCTTTTATGGGAGCGGCGAGTAGCGGGCTTTTTTTTGTACTCTTTTTGTTGCCCTTGAGCCGTGTCCTTTGATGAAAGAAAAAAAACAGTCATATCTCACCAACCTTACGGATTTACCTTTCCTTACTTCCCTGATCCAACACACCCAACCCGCCTCATCCTCGCTAGCCCCAGACACAAAGTTCCCCTCATCCACCTATGTTCCGAGCTGCCTGCCCTCATCCCACAATACCTTCACCCTCAGCCCCAGATTGATGGACTCTTCCTCCTTCACCTTCACTCCGGAACCTCAGCGAGGCTCCCTCCTCCCTCCCCTCCCCCGTCATGCACCCACACAGTCAGGCGCCGGTGAGCCAGGCCGAGCAAAAGTGCCAGCTGTTGTTGATGGGAGTGCCGACACTCTCTAACACACACACACACACACACACACACACACACACACACACACACACCGCTCTGTATGTGTGTGTGGGGGGGGGGGAAGGGTGGTTAGCGCGCTCGGCTCACAACCAAGAGATCCCGGTTTCGATTCCCAGGCGAAGTGGAGACGGATTGGCAGTGAACTTACACTTGTGAACCTGCCCTACCAACAGTGAACGGGAACCGAGTATCAGTCAGCGGTTATGTCCCGTCCCCTGGGGGAGGTACACGTAACACCTGACTGCAATAACCCCCACCACCTCAAAATGTCGCTCATGAACTAATAAAAATGCATCTTAAAATTGAAGCAAGGTGATGAATTGGTGGAGGTTCCTCGCGCGACCCAGCCAAGACGCCACTGTGTACCTGGGTATATTTAGCCCCATGTGAGTCAGGGCCGAGGAGGGGAGAGGCGAGGAGAGGACAGGAACGGAGCAGGTGTGTGGATGTGGCGGTGGTGGTAGTGTGCTTTTGGGGGTTGGGATGTATATGTGTGTGTGTGTGTGTGTGTTTATGTGTGTGTGTGTGTGTGTGTGTGTGTGTGTGTGTGTGTATTGGCGTCTCTATGTATGATAAGTGGATAATAATATGAAAGCAAAGTCAGCATCCGTTTTTTTAGAGATTCAGCTAGTTAGGTTAATTAAAGGTGTAGCAACGTATAACTTTCAAACCCCAGGAAAAGCACATAAACGAGAGGAAACGCAGACGGCATCCTCAGAATCCACACTTCCTGCAATGACGAGTGAGCAAACACGTAGAGGTGACATTTTGGAAACTTTATAAATGACCTTACTATTACGTATACCAACACAGGGTTTACACATCCACCACGTCTGTAAGCATTGTGTGTGTGCAGGCGTGTGAAACTGATGAAGATAAACAAAAAGGGGAAGGATACAAGAACAGAAACGGAAAGACAAATGTACCAGTAGAAATATAAGAGCAGTAACCTTAAAAGCGTAGACTCAAACATAAAACATAGCAAGGACACACTGCAAAAAGGAGAGAGGGTACAAGAACAGAATCGAAAAGGCAAATGTACTAGTATAAATATAAGAGCAATAACCTCAAAAAAGCGTAGACTCGAACATAAAACATAGCAAGGACACACTGCAATAACATACACACAAAAGGTTGAATATAAAAGGAAGAATATATGTACGACCGCTAAGCATGAAAACCATAAAAGCCAAAGGAAAAGTATAAACTCAATAAACGAAAATAGAAAAAAAACATAGGAAGATAAAAGAACGAAACTGCATCTGCCTCCATAAGATTGCGAGTGTCAGGTTCTGTGTATCAGCTTGAGATTAATAAACGTTAGAAAGATAAAGAATCAAGATCAGGACAGCAAGACACAGAATCTGCCTCCATAAAGTTGTGAGTGTCAGGTCTTGCGTGTGTCTGAGCGGGTCGGCGGGATGCAGGCGTGGACGCAGCTCACCACCGACGCCGCCTTCTTCTCCGACTTCGACGATGAGACCTCTTCGGGCTTCAGCACGGTGTTTGTCCCACCCACTCGTCGCGTGTCGCCGCCAATGCCGCTACTTCGCTCGCTTGCCTCATCTTCCCGCTCCTCTCTTGCCTTCCTTCTGACACGCTTGTCGTTGTGCTGAACTATTGATTTGACTGTTTCCTTGCCACTCTCTCTGTAGTTTCTTGTTTGTTAGTGAGTATAGTTACGTCATATTTTTTTAAAGATTGATTTGTACGTGAAACTTCTTTTTGAACTTTCGTTATGATTTACTGAGACATTATGTTCCTTTTTTTCCCTTTTGTTTGGTGCAGTAAACTCTGAAAACAGCATCATTATTTACTTACTGTAGTTGTCCTTTATTTTTTATTTTTTTATCTCGTAGATTTTCTAGGATTTTTTTATTTATTTAGTACTGAAAGTCCTTTTCATACATTATGAATCACTTGACTGTGCCATTATTTACTGGAGTGTTTATTGTTTAACTGAAGCACCGCTACGCTAATCACACTCGCTATATAACGAGTACTGACTTATCCAGAGTGAAGCTTCTTTGGACACATCGTTAGGGCTGCCAAGGGGGTGACTTGCCTCGGCCTAATCCTCGCCTTTCCGCCGCAGACCATCGACAAGCTGCCGGACAAGGTGTTGCAGCGGATCTTCTCGTACCTGACGCACAAGGAGATCATCAAGAATGCCTTCGTGTGCAAGAAATGGCGAACCATCGCCTACAACACAGCCCTGTGGGACTCCGTCTCGCTCCGACCTGACCGCCAGGGCCTCTGCGTCAACAACGTCGACACGCTGCTCTACCTTATCGGGTGAGTGTGACGCGAGGCTGCTGCACACCGTCTCATACTGGTGTCACCGTCTCGTACACACACGGCTCGTGCCGTGTGTGTTCTCCAATCTGTGCGCATCTCTGCAAGTAATGCCCATGTCAGGACCAAAAAATAAAATCTATTCTGAAGGCAAGCTGAATTATAAAAAATGAAATAATTTAATTGTCAAACCTTATTTGGTCATTTTCTCATGTCTATACCTCAGCTTTATCTTACAGAGTAGTTTATTTTCCTGATATGAATACTAATTGGAAGGGTGCACACAGACTGGCGAACACACCGTGGCGCTGGCCACGGGTAATAATTGCCTCATGAGGCAGTCTTTTCTTGTGTCTCATGAATCATTCCTCCATGCAGTCTTTTCTGGTGTCTCACGAATCATTCCTCCATGCAGTCTTTTCTGGTGTCTCACGAATCATTCCTCCATGCAGTCTTTTCTTGTGTCTCACGAATCATTCCTCCATGCAGTCTTTTCTGGTGTCTCACGAATCATTCCTCCATGCAGTCTTTTCTGGTGTCTCACGAATCATTCCTCCATGCAGTCTTTTCTGGTGTCTCACGAATCATTCCTCCATGCAGTCTTTTCTTGTGTCTCACGAATCATTCCTCCATGCAGTCTTTTCTGGTGTCTCACGAATCATTCCTCCATGCAGTCTTTTCTGGTGTCTCACGAATCATTCCTCCATGCAGTCTTTTCTGGTGTCTCACGAATCATTCCTCCATGCAGTCTTTTCTGGTGTCTCACGAATCATTCCTCCATGCAGTCTTTTCTGGTGTCTCACGAATCATTCCTCCATGCAGTCTTTTCTGGTGTCTCACGAATCATTCCTCCATGCAGTATTTTCTGGTGTCTCATGAATCATTCCTCCATGCAGTCTTTTCTGGTGTCTCACGAATCATTCCTCCATGCAGTCTTTTCTGGTGTCTCACGAATCATTCCTCCATGCAGTCTTTTCTTGTGTCTCATGAATCATTCCTCCATGCAGTCTTTTCTGGTGTCTCACGAATCATTCCTCCATGCAGTCTTTTCTGGTGTCTCACGAATCATTCCTCCATGCAGTCTTTTCTGGTGTCTCACGAATCATTCCTCCATGCAGTATTTTCTGGTGTCTCACGAATCATTCCTCCATGCAGTCTTTTCTGGTGTCTCACGAATCATTCCTCCATGCAGTCTTTTCTGGTGTCTCACGAATCATTCCTCCATGCAGTCTTTTCTGGTGTCTCACGAATCATTCCTCCATGCAGTATTTTCTGGTGTCTCACGAATCATTCCTCCATGCAGTCTTTTCTGGTGTCTCACGAATCATTCCTCCATGCAGTATTTTCTGGTGTCTCACGAATCATTCCTCCATGCAGTATTTTCTGGTGTCTCATGAATCATTCCTCCATGCAGTCTTTTCTGGTGTCTCACGAATCATTCCTCCATGCAGTCTTTTCTGGTGTCTCACGAATCATTCCTCCATGCAGTCTTTTCTGGTGTCTCACGAATCATTCCTCCATGCAGTCTTTTCTGGTGTCTCACGAATCATTCCTCCATGCAGTCTTTTCTGGTGCTCACGAATCATTCCTCCATGCAGTCTTTTCTGGTGTCTCACGAATCATTCCTCCATGCAGTCTTTTCTGGTGTCTCACGAATCATTCCTCCATGCAGTCTTTTCTGGTGTCTCACGAATCATTCCTCCATGCAGTCTTTTCTGGTGTCTCACGAATCATTCCTCTATACAGTCTATACAGGTAAAACAGAATCTAGTAATTTTTGATGAGGAATCCAGAGATTCCTTTAATGTAACTTTGTTATTTTATTAAGAATCCAAGACCTTGCCAAAATATGTAGATATATGAAACAGAGATAAAAATATCCGTAGATTTATTACTATCTTTTCTCCACATTATTACACGTATACCTACTTATACCGTAATTACTTTCCACCAAGAAAAGTCCACAGCAGTATGTCTAAATAGTGACTATCGAGCTTCCTTAGACACACATGAGCAGTTTCTAATTACGTGAGGTGCTTAAGATGGGAAAGGGACCTACATGGAGACTTGCCAGGAGAAGCCCCTGGGTTTGGCGTCACAGGGTGTGAGAGGCGACGCGCCCTCCGGCGTATACCCCTATTGATTGATTGGTTGACTGATTGTTTGGTTGGTTGGTTGGTTGATTGATAAACCGTGACTTCACTCAAATTTAATTTCCTCATTCTCATTGTTGGGTGAGTATTCTGAAGGGTTCACTTGATATAAAAAACAATTCACTGTGAAACAATTGTCGCCTGGTAGCCTCGTTCATGTCGTTTTCTAAGACAAACTTATTATCTGTTCACACAATGAATATTAGCATCGCGAGGATAGTTATTCAGCATATTCTGTTACATATTGTTCCCCTTTCGTGTTGTGTGGAAATACTGAAAATTCTCACGTTGAACACTTCATGGAGACACACCATTTTCACCTCCATCCTTTTTCTTTGCCTCCCTCCCTGCGCGGCGCGGCGGTGGTCTGCGCAGTGCACGGTTCGCCGCGTCGCTGCGCTACCTGGAGATGCCGATGGACGTGATCACCCATCCTGTGCTGCACGAACTGGCCGCCAAGTGCCCCAACCTCACCAATCTCCTCCTCGACTTCTCCACCGCCATGCAGCTCCACGACTTCAACGACATGCAGGTGAGTGGCGAGGGGCGACACCTGTTTGCCTACCTCCTCCTCTCTCCTCCTCCTCTTCTTTTCCTTTTACTCTTCTTTTTCATTTTCTTCATCATTATCATATTCTTCTTCTTCTTCTTCTTCTTCTTCTTCCTCTTCCTCTTCCTCTTCTTCTTCTTCTTCTTCTTCTTTAAGTAATTTCCTTCACGATTATTTATTTGTTTTTACTTTGATTCTTCTCTTCTTTCAATTGCCTACTACATCATCTTTCTTCTTCCGGCAGGCGTTCCCGACGAGGCTGCGGACGATGTGCATCTGCCTGTCTGAGGTGATCTTCATGGAGGGCTTCATGCGCAAGATCTACAACTTCATCAACGGCCTCGAAGTGCTTCATCTTGTAGGTCAGTGGCGACGGATGACAGAGGAAGGAGTGCTGTGAAGAGGGGAAGGGTTGCTGTCAAGAGGGGAACGGGGTGGTGTGAAGAGGGGAAGGGGTGCTGTGAGGAGGGAAAGGGATGCAGTGAAGAGGGGAAGGGGTGCTGTGAAGAGGGGAAGGGGCGCTGTGAAGAGAAAGGGTGGTGTGAAGAGGGGACGAGGTGAAAGAGGGGCGCGATCACATTAATAAGAGATGCCGGACGATCTAACGATATGGATGGGATTTCACCTCTTCGTAAACAGATACGTATATTTTCCGGATGGCTGGGCAACCCTGACCCGGATGCAAATACTGTGGTTGTCGAGCATTTGCCGAAACAGTCGTCGAGTCTACAGTTCATTTTTTTTAAACTGTCGCAAATTATTATGCATTTACTCTTCCTTCTCGTCTTAAAAATCAAAGTGTAAAAAGAATAAGAACGAGATCATTACAATTCCGTAAAAAATCACTGGACAGATTTCCCTCTACGTTTATCTAAGACTACATCTCTTGCTATTTCCCAGTCCCGTTACTCTACACCTGATGACTTTTCTTCAGGCACGTACGAGAAGGCGGACGAGGAGGAAGAGGAAATCTACGAAGTCATCAACATCCACAAGCTCAAGTCGGCCACACCCAACCTGAAGGTGGTGAACCTCTACGGCATAAACTTCGTCGACGACTCCCACATCGAGGCATTCAGCTCCAACTGTATCCAGGTGTGTGTGTGTGGGAGGGGGTGCGTGAGAGATAGATAGATAGATAGATAGATAGATGAGAGAGAGAGAGAGAGAGAGAGAGAGAGAGAGAGAGAGAGAGAGAGAGAGAGAGAGAGAGAGAGAGAGAGAGAGAGAGAGAGAGAGAGAGAGAGAGAGAGAAAGCACACACAACGAATATCTGATCTAGCCTCCTGCAGCAACACTTACGTTCCTCCGCTTCCTACTTCCAGCTCGAGTGTTTGGCTGTGAACTTCTGCGCTAAAGTCAACGGCTCGTCCCTCAAGATCCTGCTGAGTCGCTGCAAGAAGCTCAAGTGTCTCCTGATGAACCAGTGCAGTGAGTATGGAGAGGAGGGGAGAATGAATGGCTCGGGTTGTCTTTGCTGCGATCTCATTTTATTGTTTTTCACCGAGTCGTATTGCAAAGAATCACAACTTCTCCTGAGGCCACACAATTACCCATAACGCCAGCCAAAGACATCCCTATAATAAATTGCTGGAACGCCCAACAACTACGTGATGGCAATGAAGTAAACGATCTCTTCTAAAACGACACAACGACCTTCAAAAAACACTCTTAACACATATGCAAACGCCCCTTCCCTCGTTCCTCAGGCCAGCAGACAGATTCGATGATGGCTGGCAGATATACAACCCATTCTAACCCCGACGACCATTAAAACCACCTTTGGACTTTAGCCACCTAACACCAAAGAGCTTCAAGACCACGTCAAGACCTTACCCACCTAACCAAAACTAGCCTCAAACCTTCAGACCTTACCCATCAAAACCCAGCGAGCCTTAAAACCATCTCTAGAGCTTACCCATCAAAACCCAGCGAGCCTTAAAACCATCTTTAGACCTTACCCATCAAAACCCAGCGAGCCTTAAAACCATCTTTAGACCTTACCCATCAAAACCCAGCGAGCCTTAAAACCATCTTTAGACCTTACCCATCAAAACCCAGCGAGCCTTAAAACCATCTTTAGACCTTACCCATCAAAACCCAGCGAGCCTTAAAACCATCTCTAGACCTTACCCATCAAAACCCAGCGAGCCATAAAACCATCTCTAGACCTTACCCACCTAACCACAACGAGCCTCAAACCTTCAGACCTTACCCATCAAAACCCAGCGACCCTTAAAACCTTCAGACCTTACCCACCTAACACCAGCGAGCTCAAAACCTTCAGACCTTACCCATCAAAACCCAGTGAGCCTTAAAATCATCTCTATACCTTACCCACCAAACACCAACGATCCTCAAAACCACCTTTGGACCTTACCCACCTAACCACGAGCCTCAAAATATCCTTCAGACCTTACCCACCTAACCCCAACGGCCTTTAAAACAACCTTTAGACCTTACCCACCTAACCCCAACGGCCCTTAAAACAACCTGTAGACCTTACAAACCTAACCCCAAAAAGCCACAAAACCATCATCAGACCTTATCGACTTAACCTCAAAGAGAATCAAAACCTCCTTCAGACCATGTCCACCGAACCACAACGACCCTCAAAAACCTATAGACCTCGCCCACCTAACACCGACAACCCTTAAAACCACCTTCCACCCTACCTAGAGACGCCACTACAACAACCCTTCCCACCCCCAGGCCTGCAGAACGACCAGGTGATGGCGGCCGACTGGGAGAAGTCCGCGGTGCAGGAGCTGGACGTGACGGCGACGGACATCTCGACAGACTGCCTCGTGGACCTGCTGACTCGCATCCCGTCCCTCCGCTGGCTGAGTGCCGGTCAACTGGACGGGTTCACGGACGCTGTACGTGATGGATATACTCACTGGCCTGTTCTAATGTTTTCCTTTCTTTCGTAGTTCTTTCGTTTCTTGTTATTTTTCCTTCACTCAATTATCTACCTTTGCGTGCAGTTACTAATAAAGGGACAACCAACGTCATGAAAGGACAGTCGCTCGTCACCTGAGAATCAATACCTGGATGGAAATTAAGCACGCTATCCCACACTCTCTACGCCTTGACCTCCTTATTCTTCACCTGACATGATCTACCTTTCCTTCTCTTCACAAAAATACCCTATAACTTGTTTACGCCCCTCTCCTCCTTCCATCTACAACATACATTCTTTCCTCCACCATTTCGCTAACTTCTCCTCTCTTCATAGCAATGTTATTTAGCCTGCTCATGTCCCTCCCCCTCTTCCTCGTTCCTCACATGTCAACCACAACACACGTCCCTCTACATTCTTTTTCTGCCTTGTTCTTCCTTTTTTCCATCTTCCGTCTTTTTTTTCAGCCATTTTTTCCTCACAACAATATCTTCCTCCTTCTGCTTTAATTCCTTACACACATGACGCTACTCCACTAAGTCTTCCTCCTGCCTTCATACACCACTCTCCCTCCCTATGGTGTAATCTCCCTTCTCCACATCAAGTCGTTCTCCCTCCCCCAGGTACTCAGGGCGTGGACGGAGCGGGGCAACGTGAAGAACCTGATCGCCCTTGACCTGGACCTGTGCGATAACCTGACGGAGGAGGCGCTCTACAAGTTTTTGGCGCGCTACGGCTCGAACCTGCGGGGCCTCGTGCTATCCGGGATCCCTCAGTGCACCGATTCCCTCTGCAGCAACGTCATGCCCGCCCTCAAGAATATCAGGTGAGCCGCAACGCTGACGCACTCTCGTTCATGCACCCCTAAGTATCTATCGCACCTACGCATACAAGAACAGCAGGAGAGAGACAACGCACACACGTACAGACGCCCTCCAGTTCCACTTCACTTCCCTCATTTAAGGATACAAAAACTTCAGGAGAGACACGATTAATAATACCAACAATGCCCATGTGTCTGTCTCCCAGTGTTCAATCCTCCCTTCTCCCCTTTATCCTGCTCTTCTTCTTCCCCCTCCTCCTCCTCCTCCTCCTCTCTCCCTGCTTCTTCCCTTTTTCCTCCTGTTCCTGCACCCCATCCTCCCCAAAAGCTTCACACACACACACTCCCAGGCACCAGTCACCAAGCCTCCTTCTTTCAGGATCCTCCGTCTGGGGCTGTCTGAGGCCTTGTCGTACCGCCTCATGGGTAAGATCCACGTGGACGGCCTCCTCGACAACTTCGCCAACTACGCGCAGAACCTTGAGCGTCTGGAGATGTCTTGGGACCCCGAGAGTCTTCGCTTCTCCGACAAGAGCCAAAAGGCCATTGACACCATGCGGGTCCGCTGCCTAAGACTGAAGTGCCTCGTGCTAGCGTGAGTGTTGGAGACTTTTTTTCAGAAACACCAAAGCTTTCTTAATGTTTGCAGCAGTGGTGGTAGTGCAACGCGTTGCATTGGCCTAGCGCAAATATAGATGGAATGGCCAGGCTTTCTCTATACTTTCCTTGGCTTATTTCAGTTTGAATCAACTCCCTTTCTACCTACTTCCATAAAGGACAGTATCAAAGAGGGCATATCTACTTTCTTGAACAGTATAACTCTGACCTTTTTTAGTGGGAAGATTAAAGGATTCATTCCTTTCCCCAGTTGTATTTACCTTAGGCTCACTCCTACAAGAGGAACTGAGAAGTTCAGTCCCTCCACTAACCCCTCCACTTTCAACAGGGACGGCAAGTACTACGAAATCGTCAAGGCCAACTACGAGCGAGCAGACCGCACGACGGTAGTTCGCACGGCCACCAACTGCTGCGTCTCCATCGTCTACCTACTCTCCCACTACAAGGACCTCATCTTCAACTAGCGGGGCCCCGGCCAGGCGTGCGAGGCGACAGAAGGGCTCCCGAAGGTCCCCAAGCCTGACAAACTCGATAAGGCTCTCAAGGCGGACGAGACGATTCAGATACACATTTATGGTCTGTTCAAGTAACTTGACGAATAAGCTCCCTCCCATTTCATCCATGAACGTCACTGTTGGGAAGCTTTGTTACCGGGCGTTAAGTAAACTCCCTCGTCCTTCGCCCATCGTAGTTTGGCGAACCAGGTTCTTCTCCCTTCACTTTTCCCATACCATCCCTCAGAGGCTTAGCCTACCGTTGGATACGAGAATACTTTGCCCACCCACCTCCCCCTAAAGAGGCTTATAATGAACTGGCACTAGCACGTCACCAGTCAAATGAATCTCCCCCACCGTCTTGCAGACGTATATGGCTGATGAAAAGAAAATATTATTTGTCGAGTAGAGGCCAGTAGATGATAAGGAAGGAGATTTTGTCAAGCTAAACTAATTACGCTCATCGCTTGTACAAAACGTAAAACCGCCTCGATAAATAGTAGTAGTCCCACGGTTTCATTTCAATTAAGCAAGGTGACTCACGCCGTGACGGAGGCACGAGCACTACTGAAAATGTATACTTAGCTGACTGTTCACGTGGCCATGACGGCAGGAAGAAAGGATGGGAGTGATGAAGGAGGCGATAAAAAGGAGAGATTTATGAAGGAATGGAGAAATGGAGAAAATAATGGAGCAAACGCGAATAAATACATTTGGAGAGATGATAAATATACTTGGAGAAGTTGTAATGGAGGAAAAATAAAAAAAATAAAACAAGGACAGGGAGAGAATAGTGATGAAAAAGATAGGGATGAAAATTTGAAGCACAGGAAGGTTGGTTGTGGAAATTTGCCTTTGTGTTATAGTCTTCCAGATCACGTGCCTTACTCTCATAAACCACACCTGTTCATGCATACATACAGACATACATACATACATACACTTACACGTTCCATTCTTCCTTGAATATACGTCAGCTTTCCCCTTTATTGTTCCTCGGACACACACACACACACACACACACACACACACATCGCCCCTAGCCGTGTTGTTACTTTCTTGTTACGTTGCAAAATGAATATTAAAACAATGATAATCTGGCTCCCGATCTTATTTCCCTTGTTTCTGCTGTTGTTGATGTTGTTGTTATTGCTGTTGTTGTTCGTGGTGGTGGTGATGGTGATAGTGGTGGAGGAGGAGGAGGAGGAGGAGGAGGAAGAAGAAAAGGCATACGAGCATGAGCAAGATGACAAGAAGACGAAGGACAAGAACGAGGAGAACGAAGGAAGTGAAAAACGACGAATCTTCATTTAGCAAATCGGAGAGGCTACAATTGTATAAACAGCCTACATTGGTTTATAAAACAAAAAAAAGTTCGTGACACCGCCTATACCTACGGTAGTTGTAATCAAATCCACATTTCACTACTGTATCTCTGGGGAAAACTTAAAATTGTAAATCGAAACTCACTGTCAGTGTAAGACAAAAACAATCTGAGTTGCTTCCAAGGGATGGGATCTCTTGATGTAGGGGGTGGCCTCTTGCATGTCATTAAGGTGGAGGGTTGGCAACATCAAACATTGTAGGGACGGCATTCCATACCAGCTTGTTCGTATCAGAATTCATGAACTGGTTGTCCTTGAAGTGTAAAGCACATAGCACTGCTTTTATGAGACTCAATTGCTCTCCCCAGAAGATGAGCACCTCGCGAATGTTGGACCTATAAGTTAACAACACTCATTAACCACTGTGGTCTGCAGATAAAACTTCGCAATGAAATAGTATAAGCAATAAAAGAATAGCCTGATTCCCTACAACCAAGCTCAGTAACTACTGTAGTGTCTACATACAGCATGATGAATGAAATAGCCAAACCGATAAAGAAAGAATAGCTAAATCATCTTTCAGATGATTTCATCAGTGAGAATTCAATCATTTTGTAAAATGTGATTGAAAATATGACTCACCTTTATTTGTCCTTTAGAAATCGAAATGATAAATTCAGACCTCCTCCTCCGAGAATTGCTGGAATTTATAGCAGCACAAAACTGAGTGCACGAAAAAATTGTTTACATTCACCGGCTTAAATTACGCGCCCGCCACTTGATGGGCAGAATAACTGCCGCCAAAATTACGAAAAAATCCCGGAGATTGGTGCTGATGCTTTGTCAACAAGAATGTTGTGGCTAACCTTGCTAACCTGACCGACGTCACGGAAACTAACATTCAACACCATCATGTGATGCGTAACCTTCAGTGCAGAACAAAAATAATAATAAAATATGAACAATTCAACTCGCACTTACTTTTCGTCGTCTTCTTGGTGGTGGTGGTGGCGATGATGATGACGACGACCCGCAACACACACAACACACAGGAAGCTCGTGAGGAGAACCCTGAATGCCCTCACACACACACACACACACACACACACACACACACACACAGCTGCCCCTATCTCTATACATAAATGCACATATCATCATAGGCTACTCAAATCATCAATATAGAGCAATCACATATACATAAAAGTAAAATAAAACACACACGTGATAAATTACTGTACCTATATACATAAAAGAGTTCAGTCATCTCTTGTTATTCTTCTGTCTTTTGATTTTCCTGTTACCTGCAAAAAATATGCGAGAGAGAGAGAGAGAGAGGGGGAGACTATCACCCTCCATTATTACCTTATCCTCGTTATTTTTCTTTTTCTTGGTTTTCCTGTTAAATTAAAAAAAAAGACTATGAAGGGAAAACTAGCCTATCACCATATTCTCATCATCCATAAACATTATCCTCCATCACCACCAGCATATACCACCATCATCACATCCTCACCATTCACACATTCTTCCACTCCACCATCAACACTACCACTAACATACTAACATCACCAAATTCTCAACATTCATACACAACATTCATCCCCAACATACCAACATCATATTCTCATCATTCATACACAACATTCATCCCCAACATGCCAACATCATATTATCACCATTCATACACAACATACAGCCCCAACATACCAAAATCACCATATTCTCACCATTCATACACAACATTCAGCCCCAACATATCATCACCATATTCTCATCATTCACACAACATTAAGCCATCATCACATTCGCTTGGTGGTGTGTGTGAGGGCTTAACACAGACCCCACGCTTCATCCTGTGGTGTGTGTGAAGCGGGCGGGGGTGCTAGCCTACTAACCGTGAATCTATTTATATTGTCCTTTTCTTCCTCTTGTTCCTCTTCTTTCTCTTGTTCCTGTCTTCCTGAATAATTCGTCATCTTGGTTTATTCACTTCTTTCCACTTCTCAAAGTTTATATATTTTTTTCCATACTGATTCTTTTTTTCTTTTCTTTTTCTTTTTTTCCAATCGTACTTCACCTGCTAGGCCGTGAACCTATTTATTGTCCTCTTTTTTCTTTTCCTCTTGCTCCTCTTCTTTCTCTTGTTCCTATCTTCCTCAACTCGTTCTCTTGGTTCACTTTTTTTCCACTTCTCACTATGCATATATATATATATATATATATATATATATATATATATATATATATATATATATATATATATATATATATATATATATATATTCCATATCTATTAATTCTCCTCATTTTCTTTTAGTTTTTTCATATTCATCTTTCCAATCACGCTTCACCGCACACATCACTTTTATATAATTCTTACTTCATCTTCATTTCTTACGTTTTCGACACATACACTGGAATTTATCTATCGACACATCCACTTCCATTTATCCACCAACACCTCGATCATTTTCACACGCATTTTCTTTATTTCCAGTTATAATGCCCATCTATTTTCCCCTTTCCCTTGGCAATTTCATCTTTTCTTCGCCTTTTTCACTGGGTAATCGTTCATACCTTTCCTTGGTTCAGTGTTTTCAGCTTTTCTTTTTACCAAAGTCCTTCGAGTTGCCCTGAGTTGCACTTCTATTACCGACAAAAATCGGAATTCACTAAGCGTCGTCACTGACTATTGACACTTTTTAAGGCTGATCAAATTTCACGCGAACTATATACACACAACCATAGTGCCTACTGCGCTACATAAACCATCAACCACACCAGCAACTCCCCGCCTGCCAAATGAAAGAGGAGGGGGGCCATAACTAATTAACTATGACAGCAAAGACAAGCAGAGGCAGCAAAAGGGTGTGTGGAAGTGAGAAATCACCTCTGACCTTTCAAAAATAACGAATACGAAACGGCAATGGTGGAGGGGAGGAAGTGTTGAGTGCAACAGTGGTGAGGGGGGGGGGATGCAGCCAGGTGTTACATAACTATTATTTTTTTCTCTTGTTTCTTAAGAAATGAGGAAATGAAGTAGTACTATATGAATGGCAAGATAACAGTTTCATTTCAAATTTATCTGGGATTCTTTAGTATCAAACCATAAAATTAAGAAAAAAAAAATAAAGATGATAATTTAATGATATTAGGCTACATACATTATTGTATTTGAAAAATGGAAACTTAGTAATAGATGAATACTATAAAAAAAAATATAGCTGGTGTTACATAATTTTCTAAGGGGTGTCTGGGTATGTCTTCATGGTACACGGCGTGACAAAGGTGGGAGGGGCAAAATTATAAAAAAAACGTTAAATAATTTTTTAATGGGCCCTTAGATATGGCATTTGGTAGGCCTACGTCACCCCGATGGAGACTGGACGTGCTTTGATGATACTGAAAGTGTCTATGTCCGTGTCAGAGTGAGTGAGAGTGGGTGGAGGTGACAAGCAGAAGGTGGAGACAGCCATAGCCCGTAGTCCCCCTCGCCTTTCTTTCGGTATGCGGGGAGTTTCTAGTGGTGTAGTGTATAGGGCAGTAGGCACTATGATAAACTATGTAGTATAGCTGACCTGAAATTTGCTCAGTAGCCACCTAAGAACAGTACCTCTCTGACCTGTAGGTGGCTGTACGAGGAACACTCCCGCCATGTTTACCTGTGACTGTTGTTGTTTGAAATGAGGTGAAAACAGCAGGCAAACAGCAGCGCCACTAGCGGATTGTCCTACTCACCACATTGTACTTGCTGATTTCTGACCCTAAACTATCTCACCGACACAAATAACGATGTGCAATTAATACTTACTGTCAGAACCGTTAATTATTGGTGTTTTTGCGTGTGGAAATGATAAATTAATGCTCCTAATGTGCTAAAACTGTTCGGTTATCGTTTTTCTTTTATTATTTTAGCACACCTGTATGCGGTTTCATTAGGAAGTTACAGGAGGCCACGCCCCTTCGTTTTGATTATTTGTTTTATTTATTTATGCATTTATTTAGCTATTTTGTTTAGATAGTTATATTGTTGCTGTTGTTGTTTTGCACTTTTGATTGGCCAAGTGGCAGCCAATCACAACGCTGGAAACCAAAGTAGTTTGATTCAACCTTTGCCCCAGGACGCGTTATCTCTGGTGTAATGCTCATAGTTTCCTAACAATATCTGGAATACCCCGAAGCAATACCTATGTTCTCTTAGCAACATAACCATCCCTTTATGACATTCCTCGGGTTATATTTTCGGCTGTTTCTTAGGGCCGCTTTCACAGTCATTTTGTTTGTTTTGATCGTTACCAATGACGGGGATCGCCGCTATAGTGTTTCCACGTAAAACTGGCTGATGGGGTAGTGGCGGCCGCGGGGTTAGCCTAGCCCCGCACCTTACCACACACACTCAACACCTCTCGCTTCCTCTGCAGCCGACACTACCACATAGGCCAGTTTCACGTGGAAAATTATAGCGTTAATCGCCGCCATTGGTAACGATCAAAACAAACAAAGTGACTGTGAAAGCGGCCCTTACCCATGTTCGCGTTGCACTAGTGACTTCAAAGACAGCCTCCCGCCGCGGGTGTCGCCGCTCAGCACACGCCTACAGGGAGCGGCGGCGCGGTGCTTCTTTACAATTTAAGAACTAGATTATGGAAGGGGGGGTTGAATATTAAGAAAATGTGTAATAATAAAAGGATTATATGCCAATATTAGTAATAGAAATTAATATTTAGAAATGACTGTTGGCCATAATATAGATAATATAGAGGACATGGTGGTGTCAGCTCCAAGCAGGGAAATTCTATTATATATATTTAGTGTAGCTCTCTCCCCTCCATTATCACCCTCATTCCCACTATATAGTATAGTTTAATAATATTATTATAGTATAAGATCTGTACTGCTATACAGAGCAGAGGCGTGGGCTCTGACACACTAACACAGAAGCTATTTTTAGAGGAGGTACTACACGATGATGTAGAGGCATGTGTCTGACAGGGACAGAGAGGCACTTACTGTGTGTCAGGCATCGAGGTGCCACTGCCTGCTGCTCACAGACAACCAGCAGACCAAAGACCTGGAGGAGAGGTGTGGAGGAGGACAAGGCTGCTCTGTGCTGATGAGGAGAAAGCACCTGATACAAACAGCTGGAGGACAGTTATTAAATGTCTAACTTCATAATGATGAGAAAATTAACAAAAAATAATGATGAGGAGAAGGAGGGACAAAATTATCTGTTGGCATAACAAAGTTGGATGCACATTTTTCAGTTAAACTACAGATCATTTTCATCCCTGGGCTCAGTTTTCCAGGACAGTCTTTTCTCTGATATGAATGCTGAGTGGACAAGCGATCCTGGCTTGATGGCTCAGTACTATGCACCTGCTATTATTTCCTGGTGTGTAGATGAAGTATAATGGAGTGCCTTGTTCCACCTAGTTCCAGAGTATGTGGCTACCAGTCTACACACTAAAATTAAAGTAGGCTAATAAAAGAAGAATCACACTGCAGAACCTCAATCCTCTGACTGAATACCGTTGAATAGTTACAAATCATTCCCAAAGTTTAGCCCCTCAAAATGATAGAAAATCGACACACATTTGAATAATAAAACCCAACTTATCATTAACCAGTGGCCAAAGAAAGCTGTTTATCTAAGAGGGATCAACATCTGAAAATGGCAAAATAAAAAGGGTGGAGAGATAGGAGAATGTGATGATTTACAAACCTTGGGAGTCTTTTCTTGGGAGTTTCTCTTTATGTTGTCATTGTTTTCTTCTGTCATTTTTGTTGCTGCTCTTTGACTTTGTGACTTGCTGTGTGTGTGTGTGTGTGTGTGTGTGTGTGTGTGTAGTTGTGGCATTAGTTAAATTCCTGTGTCCTGACTTACCTGACCTGCCATCAAGCTTCTCAATCTAGCAGGTGTGGAGTCCCACATCACACCTGTCCACCTCTATTTTCTTTCAAGTAAATATAAATGAACATAATCTAAGGATGAGGGTAAGTAAGGACATTCTTTTGTATGCTTCAGAAATAGCTTTATTAAAAAATTCACAATGCCTACAAAAGGATGTTATCATAATCGCTGCTTTCCAAATACCTGAGCACTCAAGATTGAACATGAAGTAATTATCCTTTGATACAACGAAATAGCAAAAGCAGATCAGAATCGTACTTCAGTAATGGAATATGATGGAATGGAGTGAAGTGACAATGTGGTGTTGTGGGCATGAAGGAGCCACACAGTGGGTCCAGAATACCTCAGTTGGCGCCGAGTGAAGGACGCATCAGAAACCTACTTGGCATCCTTAGTAGCAGCGGCAGCAGTGGTGATGGTGACAGTGGTGGGAGCGCCATTGGGGGATGAGGGAGGGACAAGGCGTGGGAGGGAGGGACGGGTGAAGCGGTTGCGGGGGTTAGGTGGAAGGGGAGCTCTGGTGGAGGGGGAGGTGTGGTCTGCATCCATGTTGGAGGAGGGAAGGGAGTGAGTGTTGGATCTGGGACTGAGAGGAAGTGACAGCAGACCCCGGGAGGACATTGGGGGCAGCGCCGTGGGCCTGAGGGTGAGGCTGGCATGGGTGGGGAGGCAGGGTAGCAGGGGCCGCGCCGCAGCCTGCGAGGGAGTGTCGGAGACGCCTGGGTGGAGGTTTCTGATGTGCCTGTTGAGGTTGCCTGCCTGGTTGGCCTGGTAGGAGCAGTAGGGGCAGCCGTGGCGCCGCTCCCCCGTGTGCGTCAGGATGTGCCGCCGCAGCAGGAACTTCTGGTTGGTGCCGTGGAACACCTTGCCACACACGCCACAGACGCTGCCGCCTCCCACACACTCCTCCTGCGACGGAACCAACATCATGAGCACATACATGAACGCCTGCAAAGGTGGCTGCCTGTTGGGCCTCAGTGCATGGCTGGCATGCAGAGTCATGACTATATACTTTGAAGGAAAAAACTTACCACGAGCCAAAGGCGGCTGTCTATTTCGGCTTTCTGATTCAGATCGAATAAGAGTAAAGCAAGAAGGTGATACAAGTTTGAGGAAGAAGCCTTGAGGGAAACAGTCTCGGTCCAAAGAATAAGGAATCACAGAAGACTTTCCAAGGAAAAGCCAGAACCATCACCCCCACCACCACCATGCCCCCTCCATTCCCAGCCTGCCCCATACATTGCCAACAAAGTCAGCGCCACTACAGGCAACCTCCTGGAGAGGCTGCTGCCAAGCAGAGCCAAAGCCTCAGAACCAAGGTCTCAGAACCTACGCAGCGGCTCAGCTCCTCGGCTCCTCGATGGGTGGCGCATTGTCGGGGTGACGCTGACGGACATGCCTGATCAGGTTCTCCCGGACATTAGCACGGTAGGGGCAGTATGGGCAGGGGAATGGCCGCTCTCCTGTGTGAGTGATCAGGTGACGCTCAAGGTGGTAGCGTCTCTTGGCTCCAGCAAACAGCTTGCCGCACACTGGGCAGCTGAGGGCGGCACTAAGGTCCTCATCCTTCAATGCCCGCCTCCTCCTCCTCCTCGGTGGACCACGCTCTGTCACCCCGTTGTTGTTGATGCCTGCAGCAGCGGCGGCAGCAGTGGCAGGTGACAGCAGGAGAGAGGTGTGGGGACCTGTCCGTGGCCATCTACCTTGTCTGTGTACGTGGTCAGAGGCATCAGTGGTCTGCAAGGAATGGGAACTTGGGTCAACCAAAGACACGATTAAGGGTTGCAAGGAGAGGACAGGAGAGTCATTACACTTAGGAGACACACCAATCTACTGACCTTAAGAGACCCAATGAATGCCAGGAAGCAGCAGCATGCCCACACCCGTGACTATCATGAGTCAGGTGAGGGACACCACCACCACCACTACCACCACCACACTTTCAGGCCCAAGGGCCCCCCACCAGCTGTGACTTGTGAACATGGAGAAACCACAATGACTATCAACACTACAGATAGCTGATCGAAGGCATGACTTGACCAAATAACGACAGCAAAAACAACTCAAGAGGATGATGCATCTCGCCAGAAGTTTGGTAGTCTATTTGTGGCCAACAAGCTCCATAAAGCCTGAGGTATCCCAGGTACAAGCAGGAATCAAGACACCTACAAAATACATCTAACTGAACACTGAGAACCAGACACATCATTTTGTATTCCCATCTTTTGGTTTTGTGTGTAACTAAATAAGTGTTTAGTTCCATATTTTATTGGTAAAAATACTAAGAGTTGCATTGTAACATTTCAAAAGACATCAACAGTGCTCATGGCCAGATCTAAGTCTAGTATCAATAACTGCTATGCTTAAATAATACTGTTCAAATTATCTTTGTGATACACTCAGTGACTTTTAACTCAATTCTAAACTGACTGAAGAGTTAAAGCACTTCTAGAAACACAGACTTGCAGGGAGGCGGCTGGCCCGACACACACGGGGCCACGGCCGCCTCCCACAATGGCATTAAAGGGAGAAAATTGCAGCTGCATACAAGATTGCTTACCAAAGACACACTCATCACAAGTATTGTACGTATTTCAGATATCATTGTCTTTTTGCCCACCCTCTTTATACACAAGTCACCACAAAACAGAAGTGTTGTGTCACATAGATTTGGTCACAGCCTCCAAGCTCCAGCCTTTTTGGTTTTCATCTCAGCTCACAATGTACTAATGTAACAGGGGCATGAGTAAGAAAGGAAAGTGCTTAGTTGAGGGCAGAGATAAAGGAGTGAAGTGTAAGTAGAGCAATGAAGAGTGAGGAATTAGACTGTTAATGTGAGATACAAAATAGAAAACAGAATGAAAAGAGAAGGGTGAAGTGAAATTAAAAGTGAGATAACATTTTATCAAGTGAGGAGGAAAGAAGTAATGGCAGATATAAATTGATATATGATTCATGAGACTCCTTTCCTCCACTCTCTTCCACATAAATGCTTCCTCGCTCTCAACATTTCTGCTATTTCCAGTTTCTCATCACTCCCCTTTCATGGCTAAGTGATGTCAGTAGCTTTGTCCATGTATTTTATGTTTTCACTTTTGGGGGATTGCTGTCTGGTATTAACTACATGGATTCACCACTGCCGGATGCCTCCCAGCCCCACCCACTGCCTTCTCACAACAACCTCATGTCTGGCAGACAGGCAACCTCCCACCGCAGGAAGAGATGACGGCTTGAATGACCGGCCTGCCTACCCACCCTCAAGACCCAACTAACTACATGGATTCATAGGACAAGAATTTCAACTCCCAATTTTCTGGCTCTGTAATCACACCCTACAGCCCCCACTGTACATACTTTGCTTGGGTGATTGCCATGAACTAGAATTTGTGTTCCACAGTATTGGGTCTGAAATAAAACTGATCACCATGTCAAGTTGATTTTTCAGGAGTACAGGTGAAAAGCTGCATTCACCGGGCTTATTAGGCCAAAGTTTGTATTTAGCTTTTTTGTGTAATAAAAATTACATATATGGAAATTTGACTAAACATTAAGAATAACACCGCCGAGGGTTTAATAGGAACAAGTGCATAGTAAAATTAAACATTGGCTATTCACCATTGTCGGTTAATGCTGTTTGTGTCCTCGAGGGAGCTACAACAGACTGGGTGGACAACTAATACTTGACGGCAGTAAAAAAAAAAAAAGACCTAAGACAGCCTGGATGACGAGACCACCGCAGCGTTTCGTGGTGCCCAGGAGGCCGCCGCCCAGTCCGCCGGCCGTCAGTTCAGGAGGAGGAAGAGGAAGTGGGGGGCGCGTGGTCGAAGTGGAGTCGGCGAATGTGAAGTTTGAGGTTGTCGACGCGGTTGGATCCGTGCGGGCAGTAGGGGCAGCGGTACGGGCGCTGGCCGGAGTGGGTGAGCATGTGGCGCTCCAGGTTCTGCTTGCGGTTCACGCCAGAGATGAACCTACCGCAGACGGGGCACTGAACCCCAGCCGAGTCGTCCCCCCGCGGCAGGGACACGCTCCGCCCCTGCAATGTAGGAAACCCAGCGTGAGAGGCTGGACACACGTGCTTGGCTTTAGGCTAGTCACTAATTACTGCTACAGGGGGGGAGCAGCTGGACAGGTGTGTGTGGGGAGGGGTCAGGGGACATGCTATGACACTGGAGTCTTTGAGTGTTTCGCGTGGTGGCTGCAATGAGGCGCTGAGTGATTTACTTTTTATCGGCGCATTAAACATCACGACGGCTTTGGTGGCAAGTCCCTTGTTGGAATGGAGGCCGAGGTGGTGGGGAGCGGAGGCGGCAACGCGTCCTTGTCGAAGGGAGGGCGCGGCGCCTGAAGGAGGTCGCGGTGGACGGTGAACAAGTGTGTTTTGAGGTTGCCGTTTCGGTTGGTGCGGTGAGGGCAGTGCGGACACTGGTACGGCTTCTCCCCAGTGTGGGTAAGCATGTGGCGCTCGAGATCCTGCCTCCTGTTACGCCCATGGAAACTCCGCCCGCAAACTCCGCAGAGGAGCTGCTCGGAGGGCGGGAAGGAGCACGCCGAGGAGCCCCGCGCCGTCAACATGGCCGCCGCCGCCACCAGCCCCGCCTCATGAATCCGCGCCTGCAACACGAAATACGTGGCCTCAGTTCCTCGTTACTTCCTCATTAGCATAAGGTAAACAACATAGGCAAACAACACACAGGTGGACACCGCGTGGAAGCAGCACCCGACCCTCGCCTCTTGGGTGTTATTTTAAGGGCGGACCGACACCCCGACCAACAGACAGACAAACAACCCTTCTGTGACTCCTCCAGACAATGGTTACATTTCCCCCTCCCCCCCTAATACTACTTTTGCAGACGTTCTAACGCTCTAAGACCCCTTAACCCAGCCTCTTCCTCGTAAAATGAATAACACAGGTATTGGTTAAATATTTATTCAGATTTATTATACGTATTCACATTCATCATAATGTAAAATGAAACACTGTAAAGTAAATTACCAACACACACACACACACACACACACACACACATTGAGGGGAGGCTATATACTGCAGGTCCCTGACGTATAGTAACAAACTCTTCGCTTGGTAACATTTAATCAAAGCCTTTATAGTTCATGTAACACTTGCACAACATTCGGCAAACACACAACACCTCAGCTCAGCGGGTACTTAGAAGTAATTTGGGAATATCCATAAAAATACAATTCAGTATCCTCTTTGAACTGTCAGTGTGTGTGTGTGTGTGTGTGTGTGTGTGTGTGTGTGTACAAGCCACAGGAGGGAATATAAACGTGTAATAATATATTTACTCTTTCACACTAAGGACACAGCGATGACTCGGCAGCCCCGCGGCGGCCGGTGCCAATGGGGCGCCACAGACAGGTGAGGGCGGCGGCGACGAGGGATGCTGTTGGGGCGTCTTGCCCTCAGCACGTCGAGACTTAAAGCTTCCGTCCATGATTAAATAGATATTTTAAATGTGTGAGTGGGGAGGGGGAGGATTTGCTTGGGAGGTTGTTCCCGAACGCCCGGAGTGCCTGGGAGGCCCCGGGGGGTTGTCTGGCAGAGATGGAGGGAGGAAAGGATGGCTGGCGTCGCCCGGCACGACCTCGAAGTCAGCGGGGACGTGCTGTCCCGGGTGGAGCTTCCTGATGTGTTGCTTGAGCTTGTCCTTGATGGTGGCGGCGTGGGGGCAGTACGGGCAGCGGAAGGGCTTCACGGCCAGGTGCATGGCCATATGACGCTTGAGGTGCCAGTGGCGGGAGAAGCAGCGGCCGCACGAGGGGCACTGGAAAGATAAACTGCTTCCCGCGTCCTCCGCCACCATCACTGCCGACGCCACCGCCTGCAACGACAGAGAATACGTCGAGTCGTCACTAGCGGGACTCAAGCACACCACAGCAAGTCGTCAAGTAGACGAGAATTACAAGAGCATACATGTGCCAGCTAGAACAGAGCGGGTCAGTGGGACAACCGGTGCCATGCGCCTCACGGCCATATGGCTTGCTCACCGCCTCGCCGCGCGTTACCACCTGGAGTAAAGCAGCGAAAGCAACCACCCTGCCAAGCGACCATGGCGGAGGTATTGGGTTTAACCATCGCTCCACACAGACAAACAGACACAGCAACACCGCCTCGCAGCACGGCGTGAGTGGTAGCAATGGTGGAGTGATGAAGAAGGGTGTCAACGTGCTGCTGAGAGCCCAAGTGACTCCTCAGAGGCAAAGCGGGTCCGGGGCAGTGTGTGTGTGTGTGGTGGAGGGTGGGGTGGGGGGAACATGCTTTCGTAACCTACCGCCTCTCCCTTCATTCTCTCGTATTTTCTTCCTGAACACCCAAAGCCCGACCACAACCAAGACCAGGATTTAGGCGAGAGAAGTGAACCTCAGCACGTTCATTACGGTTCACATAAAGACAACAACGTGACTTTGCATTGGTTACTCAACTTAACTTACGAGAACATAAATTTTCCTCATAGTTTCTCATCCTTTCACCAGCAAACGTTTTCCCTTCCAGTTCGTCTCCCGTAACAAATTAACAAGTACAATTCTACAAGTGCATCCCCTACTCTGTACAAACATTACGTCAACCAGAGGGTATAGAACATCAATGGATAGGGGCAGATGTACGAGCACGTGTGTTAATACGAACAAGAGGGCGAGACAGGTCTAGGTAGATAAAGAGGAGACTAAGGAGAAGGAGGAGGAGAGATAAACGAAGAGTACGAGGGGATGATGACGGCGACTGTGACTGAGAAAATGGACAAGATGAACGAGGACGAGAACGACAACCACGACGAGGACTAGCAAGGAGGAGGATGAGCAAGAGAACAAGGACTAGGAGACGAAGGAGTGGAGGAGACACGCTAGAAAATAATGAAGGTGGAGAAAATAAAAGTAAACTACGGATGGTGACTAGGAGGAGGAGGAGGAGGAGAAAAATGATGAAGATTATGCTGAAGAAAAACAGAAGAAAATGAGATAGATAGGAAGGAAAACATTACAAAGCCAGTCACAACAAGTCCCACGTTCACACACACACACACACACACACACAAGCCCAAACCAGAGACAACACAACATCATCACCATCACCTCCACATCCTTCCTCCCCATCATCATCATCATCATCAAGGGTCCTGGCGGGCTCTCTCCCCTGGCAGCGGCTCTCCGGGGTGAATCTTACGAATATGCAGCTTCAGATTGTCTTTAATGTTGGCCGCGTGGGGGCAGTAGGGGCAGCGGAAGGGCTTGATGGCCAGGTGGGTCGCGAGGTGGCGTTTCAGGTGCCAGTGTCGGGCGAAGCAGCGGCCACACGCAGGGCACCGGTAGTCTGACACGGCCCCTCCCCCGACAGGAAACGCGTCCGCCGCCGCCGCCACCCCCACGTTCGTCTGTAAACAAGAACACAGGCGTCAGCCCCCACCTCGCCGCGCCCTGCCCTGCTCTGCCCTGCCCTGCCCTGCCGCCACCCGCTACCTCGCCTTTTATCTCGAGCTCCTTCTTTCTCCTCCTCGTTCTCTTCCCCCTTCTCTTTTCTTTCAACTTTCACTACGCCAGACTTCTCTTTCCTTCTTTTTCCTTCTCCTCCTCCTCCTCCTATTTCTCCTTCGCAACGTCTTCATTTCCTTATTTTGTCGTATACCTGCCTGTCTGTCTCTCCGTCTGTCTGTCTGTCTGTCTTCTCATCTCCTCATCTTCCCTAAACTGTTATCTACGACCTCTCTCCTTAATGTCCTTCCCTCACGATCTCTGAACACTATCTCTTCGCTTCAATTCCTGCTCCTTCATCTTCCTGCGCCTCTACAAAGCCACGAGCTCTCCCCGTCGCTGCCCTCCCTGCTTCTCTGGTTCCCGCGCCGCCTCGACATCGACAGTACTTTCGACCCAATAACAACATCATTCGTTTCCAAAGTCCCAACATTGATTTAGCTTTATAAGAGCACTATAAACACCTGATGTCACTTCGGTAAACGAGAGTATAGCAACTGTAGCACTTTTGTTTTTTATTACTGCTTATCGTTGCCAGATGAAAAAGACGAATCGTTTGGTATTAGGACAAAATAAGTTACCGCATTTATCCCATCACTTTTGTTTTTATTACTGCTTATCGTTGCCAGATGAAAAAGACGAATCGTTTGGTATTAGAACCCATCAAGGTAAGGGGGGAAAATAGCATAGTTATTGAGGTTTTTGAAGATAAGACGAATGGAGGTGGACGCGATCGGCCTCGGGTAACTAGTAAGGGACGACTCGTGTGTCTTGCTGCCTGACTCAAGGAACAACTACACTAACAAGCTTTTCCATGCACTGTCTTGCCCTTTCCCCTTTCCCTCCCAAACAAGCCTTTCCACTGTCACATCCTTCCCCTTTTCCCTTCCCCTCCTTTCTTTTATTCCACTGCAGAGACGAGAATTATTTTGACAAGGAGAAAAAGTGCAAGACAATATGAAGTCCCCTAAAAAAAATAACCAAGTTAAGTTAAACGTAGTAAGAGGGAGCATATGATTCCGTCTCCAAAACCACGAGTAAAAGCAGTCATTGAGGCATCATTTGTTTATTGAGCTGATACAGAGGAGTAACAGAAGCATCGTAACAGTCAAGTGGTTATGGAGGAGGGAGGCAACGAGAGAGGGAGGGGGGGGGCAGGGAGACGCAGAGACCCCTGGCGTCCTCCCCTTCAGTAGTAACCCTAGATGGTCTTCACAACCGCCCCCCCCTCTCCTTATTCAGTGGTGGGCCAGACGACGCACCGAACTAATATAACAAGACGCACAAACCCTGTAATAACGTCGTGGAAAACAGTCTTCCTCGTCACCTTACTCGTAACAAACCTTAAGTCTACCACTGATTACCACGGAGGATGGAGTACAGGGGAGAAAACTACGTCATTATATATGTACAACGTGGCTAGAGTGTGTGTGTGTGTGTGTGTGTGTGTGTGTGTGTGTGTGTGTGTGCGTGTGGGTGTGTGTGTGCGTGTACGTATACATCTCGTCACGTAGCGAGGATTTAAGAACAGTATCATGAGCAGAGTCTGCCACACATCTGCCACTGGTCGGACAAGTGGTCTCATCTGAACACACTAAAGTTTTCCTTCTTGCCTTGATAACTTTCTGCTTGGGAGTTTTAGCGGCGGAATATACTAGATTCCAGCTCTGACCCGCCCCGCCGCCCACTACCCCACACTCGGCGGAGGGGCGGCGGGGCGGCGGGGCGGCGCAGACGCTCAAAAGGGCCGTGGAGCTGATTGTTATAGACACTTGAGCGCTGTCCTCCTCAAACCTAATCTCCTGACTCGACAGATCACTCTTCTATAACGTGACGAACTCGAGGACAGGTTCCAAACAATGAAAGAAACTGACACTAGCAGCAAAAGCGGCTAAACTTCCTGCCTCTGTCACGCAATAACGATTTATCATCTAAGCACAATCATTACAAAAATCCTAAACCTTGAAGTTTTTTTCACTTTCATAATAACACTTTCTCTGTACAGCTGAGTATCTTAAACGCGGGGAATCTGTTCGTGGCAAAGCCGGAAGGGCCGGGCACGGGTGGAGGCGGCGGGCAAGGAGAGGCGACTCATCCCTCAGAGGAGTTGTCTGTGCTGGTGGGCGTCGTGAAGGCGAAGGGCTTGCCGGGATGGATGCTGCGGATGTGAGACTTGAGGTTGTGCTTGAAGTTGGAGCGCTGGGAGCAGTAAGGGCAGTGGAACGGGCGCTCGTCGGCGTGGGCGTGCAGGTGGCGGCGCAACTCCCAGCCGCTCAGGAAGGCCTTGAAGCACACATTACACACGAAGCTGCTGCCACCGCCTCCACCCTGCGCGGCGGCCGACCTTGGGTTGGCGGCGGCGGTGGCGGCCTCGGTGACAGCGGCAGCGGCGGCGGCAGGGGGGAGTCCCACAAAGCTGTTGAGGCCGCCACCAGGAGGGGTGACGCCACTACCAGCCCTCTGATGTAAGCTCAACAGCAGCGAGGATGACCCCTTCTGCAACATAAAACATCGCCACTCAGACGCTGCTCGCAAGGCACCACTCAGCACCTCCTCCCACCCCTCAGCACCCCCTCCCCCTGCTATACAACACACGCAGCTCCTGTCACCCTCACCTCTCCAGAAGCCTCAAGCGCCGCCCTGACTGACACAACCACCAAGATGACCTCAAGAAGTGTCGCCGAACGGCCGTCCTCCACTCCCGAAGCGACGCTGGCTGGCCATGACACTTCTGGCCCCAGGCAGCACACACTGAATGCTCTCTCAGCTGACTGACAGAGAGGCAGTTGGTTTATATATCACTATCCTTATCATCACCACCATCCACATCATCCTCATCACCATCTGCAGCAGCAACATCAGCAATAACTGTTCGTCTAATATGGTCTGCCCTATTTTTTCATCTCTCTTGTCGCACGTTATTTTCCATCTCTTACTCATCCTTCTACAAACTACCATCAGGCCTATGCATGAAAAGACCACACCCAAACTACTTTTAATAGGCCAGCAGGAACTATGTGAACACTGAGGTCACGCACTGAGGTAAGATTAACAAAGGGTGTGGGGGAGGCTTGCCGCAACGCACAGTTTCGTTGTCATTCAAATCCCCGACAGTTTAGAGATCTGATGACAGGCACAACAATAGTTAGTATACGCTGGGTGTGTGTTCTGCACTACAAGTAAACGTAAGAGAAGGATAAGTAACGCATGGCTGAGGCGTTATCTCCCTTATCATCTTTCTTTGATCTTAATGACCGGGTAAAAGATTATTTATTCACCTTCATCTTTAAGTCTGTTTATGAGAAGAGGTCATGACTGATGATGGTTATGATTCCTTGTGTCAATCATACGTTTAGCATAAGAGATCAGAACGTAGCTTGTTCATTGAACAAGTGTACAGCTGAAGGCAAAGAGATCAGCTCCATTAAGCGTTCGTGGAGCAGTACAGGTCCCGAAGTTCTCAGTAACTATTGATTTATCTCTCCCAGCTTTTATCAGCTGTCATGTGTGGGCCATTTGGCATCACGTAGTTTCCATGCGTCCTATTGCATTAATTAAGGTTCGCATCGCAAGCCGAAGTCGTGGAGGCGGTTCGTTTAGCAGTAGATGTCGTGCACGGCGAGGATGTGGGTGCGGAGGTTGTGTTTCATGGTGGTGCGGTGCGGGCAGTGCGGGCAGGCGTACGGCTTCTCCCCCGTGTGGGTGCGGAGGTGGCGTGTGAGGCCCTGCTTGCGGGAACGGCCGCGGAACACCTTGCCGCACACGGGGCACGACACGGAGGCTTCGGGCATGGCAAGACCCGGTGCCCCGCTGCCGCTCCTCACTAGCTCCTCCACCTGCAACACAAGACGGACTCAGCAACACCGCAACACTCTGTACAGCTGCTGCAACACTTCAATCACCACTAACAAAACCACCATCGATGTCATTTTGTTAACTAGTTTTTGTACCACTGACTTCCCCTACATTTGCGATTTATTTTTGCTTTTTCACTGTCTATGCTTGTTTCCTTGAATCTCTGTATATCTATTTGCCTGTCTGTCTTTGTCACACACACACACACACACACACACACAAACATACACACACACAAAAAAAAAAAGCTAATCATCTTCCATTTGTTGTTTCTTTCTCTCCATGTTTCTATCTTTCTTTCACAGCAACAAGGATCGTGTATCAAGTCTCTCGATCAGAGTCTTACAAGTTGCCCTCGTCCCTTTCCCGGTTACTTAAGTTTTCCTTCGCGGGCTAAGCGGAACCACCAGTAGGCCGGGGTGCGATAAAACACTTCACACTACAAAGAGAAGTTGGTGGAGTGGGTCAGAAGCGAAACTAAGTGTATGAGTACGGGTTAAGGCTCGTGGGGTTTTGTAGCATGTATCCTTTTTGTATTTTGTATCATTTGTATCACCCCGGGGTTTCGTATCGTGGGAGTCGCTGAGTAATGTAAACGTGGCTGGCCCTGTCCGTAGAGTTTACGACGTCGCTACCTAGATAACGCCCCGACCGTAACCCATTGTTTGTGTTGTAGGCCTTGGAGGGTAAGTGGCAGTCTGGTGGAGATCTTGCTGGAAATTACTCTACTGATTAGTCTGGTGATGCTAAATGTGGCAGGAGGTTTACTGAGACTTGCAGAACTAAAAGAAAAAAAAATCCAATAAGGTTGTATTTTGACGTCTTTATTTTAATATCCTTTATTCGTATATAAATATTATAAAACATCTGAATAATGTCATGGTGCTAAGAATGCTCCTTTACGACTTGAGGGGTAAATAAAAGTTGCATATTGTTATTTTGTTGAGAGAGAGAGAGAGAGAGAGAGAGAGAGAGAGAGAGAGAGAGAGAGAGAGAGAGAGAGAGAGAGAGAGAGAGAGAGAGAGATACAGACAGACAGACAGAAAGACATAGTGGGGTGGTTGAAAAAAACAACAGTAAAATGAGGGAGAGACAATACAAAAGAGAAGGTAACAAGCAAACTTCTCTCTGTGGCGACAAAGCAACACACACACACACACACACACACACACACACACACACACACACACACACACACACACACACACACACACACACACACACGACATTACTTTCTAGAACTTGCATGTCCTTTACAACTGAATATAAAAATAAACGAAGAAACCGTAGCCTTACCATGCGCCTAATATACAATGTTCACGGGAATGACAGATAATAAAAATATGCAGTAATTAAACAAAGAAACACCTCCGTAATTTGAGCTCGAAATATATAGCATGCCTCTGTACGAAAAAAAAGGAAAAAAAAAAAAAAGGTATCAATTATTTTTTGATCGCCATTTACTTGCTGGTCGCGTCTTTAACAACTAAAAAGAGAAAGATGATTAGGAAAGTAAACAAGAATAAAAAAGTGTATAAATAAAAACAATCCCGTGAGATCTAAGTTAAGAAAAGGAAAACTATTACTGAGTATTTTCTTAGAGATCACGATAGACACATTAGCTGCTGAATCTAAAAATAAAATAAAATAAAATAAACTGATAAGAAACATGACTCCGTAGACTGCAGGTCCTAAAGGGATGAGCGGACTAGTGATGGGGTGGAGAGATGCAGGGAGCGGCCGACGGGGCTAGACAATGCAATATCAAGCTTTGTGGAATAGCATCAGGGAAGAGACTCCTGCATCGACACCCTCCCAAGCTCGCTACGGCTGGTTCCCGAGAGTGCAGCGCCTCCCTGGGTGCCACAAGCCTGCCAGTAGGAAGTCAAAAGGTGTGTCTGTGCAGGCCGGGATGAGAGGTCAGACGTCACACGAGAGAATAATCATTAGTGTCCTCGTGTCCTCTCCGTCTTTCCTCATCCCTCAGGGCACTACGTATGACTTGCATAGTTGACGAGTAGGATTTTCTCAACTCAATGTTACTTTTATTCTTGGCCATTCCACTTCAGAGCTGCCTTCGAGTCATATTTTCTGCGCTCAATGTTCCTTTTCTCCATGGCCATTCCACATTAGAGCAGCCTTCGAGTTGTATTTTCTCCTCTCAGAGTTTCTTTTTTTCCTTGGCCATTCCACTGCATAGCTGCCTTCAAGTCGGATTTTCTCCACTCAGTGTTTCTCTTTTTCCTTGGCTATTCCACTTCCTCGCTGCCTTGGGTTTTGTGCTGTGCTGCCACTGCCTCCGTTGTCTTTACATTCCCGCCGTATCCCTTCTCCTTCCTCATAGAGTATTTTCTTTGCATAGTCTCTTGATTTAGGTAGTTATCTGACTCACTAGCTGCTCCAGTTTAATAGTTTTTCTTTACTATTTTTTTGACACCGATATGTTTCTCCCTCCACGGACTGTCCTTCCTCAGCCCTGTTAACACTCTTACTTGGACCGTTGGCGTAGAGTTCCTCACCCTTCCCAGAATCCTGCCGCCTCGCGTGCCGCCGCCCCGCCACAAGCACCCGGCGACGGCTACACGAGGCGACGTCTCTTGATGTACTCCCACTGGTCGAGGTGCACGGTGCGGAGGTGGCGCGTGAGGTGGTGCTTCTGGTTCATCCGCTTGTAGCACAGCGGACACTGGAACGGCTTCTCACCCGTGTGGATGATGCGGTGCCGCTCAACCACCTGCTTATGGTTGCGTCCGTTGAACACCTTACCGCAATCCGGGCACTGTGACCCCCTCCCCTCGTCCTGCATGACCCATCCTTCCTCCTCCACCTTCACCACACCCGCCCCCGCCCCAGCAGCCCGCTTGCCATGCTTCTCCGCCGCCCTACAGCCACCCATCTGGAAAAACAGAACGAGGTCTCACATGGACTGGCCTTCACACTGCTGGATGGGGGTAGGGGAAGGGGAGGGACGGACACAGGCTGCTTTTTACGATGGGGGGTGATTTTTTTTTTCGTTTCTCTCTCTCTCTCTCTCTCTCTCTCTCTCTCTCTCTCTCTCTCTCTCTCTCTCTCTCTCTCTCTCTCTCTCTCTCAAGGGTAACCAGTACGATTTAACAGACAAAACTGCACGAACAACGACTAAGGTGACCTACTTCGAACATTACAACGTTAGTAAGTTATAAGCAATAGAAGTCAAGGTACAATATCCCCACTGCTACTACTGATCCCCCCCGTTCCTCCCCCTCCCCGTCCCCTCCGCCCCCACAAGCAGAGAGCGGCAATAAAAACAATAATAATAATAATTGGTACGCGTAGAGCCTTCAAACGGCAATCCATCAATCTAACATGAATTTTTTTTTTTTATCAACGAAGCAAGTCAGCGATCACCCTCCTCGTCGTCGCCATGATTCTACACACACACACACACACACACACACGATTAATACGGATAATATAATCGTAGCCATAAACCCTTCGTGAGTGTGTTTTAGTTAGCTTTTCCCATTCTTATATATATATTAAAATAAGGTTTGTATAAGTTCTTCGAGTATAATAATAATAATAATAATAATAATAATAATAATAATAATAATAATAATAATAATAATAATAATAATAAAAAAAGGATATTAAATCGAGACTTGGTTGTGGAAAAGTTTTATTTACGTAAGACACATGAGAGAAGACGTCCATTGGGTTGATTCTCTCTCTCTCTCTCTCTCTCTCTCTCTCTCTCTCTCTCTCTCTCTCTCTCTCTCTCTCTCTCTCTCTCTCTCTCTCTCTCTCTCTCACACACACACACACACACACACACACACACACACACACACACACACAATGCTGCCCACTAGTAAGATCAATACAATATACACATACACAAACATGTTAATATTTTCTTATACATAATGACGATATGATAGACGAGAAACATGAATACACGCATTTACACACACACACACACACACACACACACACACACACACACACACACACACACACACACGTAAACATGATGATGTGGATATCTATTTATAATCCATATAGTGATAGTAATTTTTCCCTCCAATATACAACAACAATAATGATAATAATAGTAAGTGAAACGTAATACCGCCACACTATTGTATCACCTTTACATATAACGAGGCAAACAACATATATATAAGTGTGCATATAACGAACAAAAGAAGTAAACAAAAACGCGTCGCCAACTTGACTCCAGGACGTTCGTTAATTAAAAGGAAATATACGTGAATGACGAACTGATTAAGACACCACGTTGATAATTGTCTGACTTACGAAATGGCATTGAGTGTTTTTTTCTGGACTGTATATATGAACGTAATTAGCAAACTTATTACGACACCACGTTAACCATTTTCTTTATTATGAAACGGCGTTGAAGGAGTCTTATTCTGGACTCATTATATAAACGTAACTGACTAACTTATTACGGCACCGCAATTATCACTTTCTACATTACGAAACGGCCTTGAAAGAGTGAAGTTCTGGAGTCATTATATACACATAAATGACTAACTATATATATATTTTTTTACGGCATCACGTTCTTCGTTTTCTACATTACGAAACGGCCTTGAAAGTGTTATTCTGGACTTATTATTTTAACGTGAATGGCTAACTTATTACGATATCACTTTTACCGTTTTCTATATTACAAAACGGCCTTGAACGAGTGTCTGAACTTCTTATATTCGTAGTCACGACGAACTCAAGTGGCAGTTAGCGACGATGCGTGCACGTCGGAATACTCTAACAAGGGCTGCAGGTACGCTTCTTAGTGAAAGGACATGTTATCAAGGTACATGCGGGTGTCTGTGGGACTATACAGAGGGTGTGGACAATATATTTACGGAACTCGTATGGATGTGGAGTGAAGGGTTCATTGTGGAGTTTTATTAGGGTACGAGTGAGTTATCAAGGGATATGTGGGTGGTTGTGGAACTATATCGTATGAATCATGTGGATACGAACATTTCTTTTTTATCATTATTTTTTTTTCTTCTGAGGAATATGTTTGTGTTAGGGTGTAAGCGATCGCACGAGGCCGGCATCGAACGCTGGTACAAAAGCCCCACAAGACAAGACTCTACTACTAAGGTTCCCATCAAGCTGCGCACCGTCCATCACGTCGGGCCTGGAGTGGACGCCTCCTTACCAGAGTCAACAGAAACAAGTGAGTGATGACGGTGAGAAGGAAGATCGATATGACGTTATAGTCTAGTTTACTAATCTCAAGGACCGTTTACGTATATCACAAAGTGGTTTCATAAAGGTACACCACTGAGCATAACCTGTCCCACCCGCCCCAACCCATTCCGCCCCACCCCGCCCCGCCAAGCCAGACACCACAGCCATCTATCTCTCCCTCTGAACGATGCGGTGGGCGGCAGGTACTGAAGAAGAGGGATAATGAAGGAAATAGAAGGAACGTTTAGTCCAGGCGAATATAACCGAGAGGAGAGGCAGAAAACATGAAGAGAGTAAGGTGCCCGATAAACAATAACTACACCAGAACAACTAACGAACCTATACCATACAACTGTACACTCCTACTGTCTTTCCTATTCCCCACCTGCACCTTCACCACTAACCCACTTCCTCTTCGTACTATACCCATGATTAAAAAAAAAAAAAAATGAAGGAGAGCAGAGAGCGAAGTGGAAGGATAAGCTGAATAATGACAAGCTTATTCCGCCTTCTAAGACTGCACACACACACAACCTCAGCCTCCACTGCAAAGCGAAACAAGAAAGGTGAGGAATTACTGACTGACTGACTGACTGACTGACTCTCTCCTCCTCCTCCTCCTCCTCCTTAACCACCACCACCACCAGGGACTAGCAACAGGGTAGATAAAGACAGGAAGCAACGAAAAGAAAAAGTATGATAACAGAAGATAAACAACCCATGAAAGGACAAATTAATATAAAATCTGATAATAATAATAATAATAATAATAATAATAATAATAATAATAATAATAATAATAATAATAATAATAATAATAATAATAATAATAATAATAATAACAAAACAATATTTATAAAGATTCCTCACGGTATTGAAGCAGTAGAAGCAGAAGCAGCAGCAGCAGGGAGTCAGTGAACGTATAGTAACCTGCCTTAAACTATCATTATGAAGCGGGACAGGGCGAGGCAAGGCGGGGCGGGGCGGGGCGGGGTGGGGTGGGGCGGGGCTGCCTTTGCTGTCACACAAACTCTCACCTCAAACGCTTCCCCACAGAACGCAAAGCAAGAGACTGACAATCTGGCGTTAAACTTTATCTTTGAGGCTACACTTACTAAGGGAACGAGGGAGTAAGAAGGGGGTGGATGGATACTAGGGAGAGGAGAGAAGAGAGGAAAGGAAAGGAGAGGATTGGAGAGAAGGACAGGAAGAGGAGAGGACAAGACAGGACAGGAGAGAAGAGGAAAGGAGAGGAGAGGAGAGGAGAGGAAAGGAGTGGAGAGGAGAGGAGTTGATACACTACTACGTAAGGGGACCTGGAGGGAGAGGGAAGAGCCTGTAAGACTGATATATATATAGAGAGAGAGAGGTAATGGAGGAGGATAGGATATGATGTCTCTTCTTGTAACTCAATAGCTGCATGTCCTTGAGATCGTACGCGACCCTGTTCCCGAAAGCTCACCCGAGAGGAGAATGCCGAGAGGGAGGGAGAGGCAGGAGAAGGAAACAAAGCACAAAGAAGACATGACAAGCCAGGAGAAAGAGGACGAAGCAGAGAGAGAGAGTGAGGGATGTCTTACTCCCAATGCTTCCGTCAATGTCTTTATCTACTACGAGGACGACGAGGGAGAGGCGGGAGGAGGGACAGGGGAAGGACTAGCTGCAGGAGGCGGGAGTGGTGGAAGAGGCGGCGGCTGATCGTCCTGCAAGTGTTCCCGGCCGTGGCGACTGACGATGTGCGCTTTGAGGTTCCACTTGAAGGTGGCGCGGTAGTGGCAGACCGGACACTGGTACGGTCTCTCCCCCGTGTGGGTGCGCAGGTGGCGTTCCAGTTTGGACCGCTTGGCCTGGTTCTTGCCCACGAACCTGCGCCCGCACACTGGACACACAAGCACGCGCGGCCCCTGTAACAAGACACACACACCTCACTCTTCCACCACAAGTCCACCACCACCACCACCACCACCAGCAAGGCCCGCCACTAAGCTCTAAGAGATGGGCTGCGTTAGTCAGGTCTTGAGAAGAGTCTTTAGTGTCTGTGTAAGGTCATCCGTCAGCGGCTTGAAAGACTAAGCAACGGAGATGAGCACTGCAGCAAAGCGTCCGCCACCTACCACAAGGCCTTCCCCGCCCCTCCCGCCCTGCAGCTTGCGGCGCCACGGACTGTCCCTCACCTGCCCGGACGAACGTTTAACTTTTGCTGCTGTTGTCACTTCACCAATGTGCCTTCCCGGGGGAGTCTGGAGCGCTAGATCGGCACACCAAGAGATGTTACACGTCCATCCCGCGTCACGTCATTCACCAAGAGATGCAACACAACACAACACAACACGAGCGTCCCGCGTTACGCCAATCGGTCGACTAGATGCACACTCACCACCCTCACCCCAACCTTTCCTCCTTTTCCTCCTCCTCCACCACGCCGAAGGTCGCCGGCGTCGTAGGCACGTGCCGTCACACTCACTCCCCCACACAGACACTGCACCGTATTCTGCAGGTCACTCTTACCCCGCCCGTAACACTCACACAGCAGCTCCGCCGTGACAACTAAACAGTGCGTCTGTTTGTGCTTACACTCCAACCATATGTTAAAATACGCTACCTATGAAAAGAAGAAAAAAGAGGAAATCCAGCTTTTACACTAAACATTTCCTTGGGAATAAAAAGCAGCATAGAAGATCAGTGGCTGACGGTCCCCTGCTTACGGGCGCGCGCCAGCACCCGAACCTATCCGGGGATTCCTGAACCCCTGAGCGACGCACCGACACCGTCCTGAGCCTTTAGTACACCCGAGGCCTGAGCCGCTGTTATTAGATAGAATGGAGCAGCCAATTAATCGCTCCCACAACAATGGACTGGATAGATTCGTCCTCGTTCCATGGGGGTTCGGCCGGGGGCTCCTCCTCCGAGCCGGGCCCAGAGCGGTGCCGGGGCGTCTCTCAGAGGTAGGCGGGGATGGCCTCGACGCCGTGTTTGGCCTCGATGTGAGACTTAAGGTTGCCCTTCCTGTTGGCGCGGTGGGAGCACAGCGGGCAGCGGAAAGGCTTCACCCCAGTGTGGATCTGCATGTGTCGATCGAGGTTGGACTTGCTGTTACGCCCGCGGAACCTCTTGGAGCAGATGTTGCAGACCAGCTCCCTGCTGGCCTGTGCGGCGTCCATCTCGTCCGCACAGGCCCCCACCACCATCGCCAGATCCGAAGAGTGTGGCGAGGCGAGGCCGCCCGCCGAGGACGACGCGGCGGCGGCCTTCCTCTGAAACACAAGAGCAAAAAGCCTTCATTTCGGCCTCTGCCTTCTGCCTGTGTCCCCGCCACCCCGGCCTCTCCCTCCCAACGCCCCGCCCCATACACTAACTCCACTGCCCCACCCGTGTGCACCGACCTACAATGTCTCAGACTTACCAGCCCCACTACAAAAATTGTCATAAACCTCATTCACCCACCAGCCTCCTAAAACCTTCCTCCAACCACCCTCTACAGCCCCATAATGCATCTTTATCCACCTCACACCCACTGCCCCACAGCGTCTCCTTACACACACACACACACACACACACTGCTCCAGAAATCTCACCCTCTCCCTCATCTACAGCCCTTTTCACATCCCTCTCTTCTGCAGGTACAACATATCACGTTTAACACTACGTCCCCATGTCTCCGAGTCCTTGGAGCTCCCTTACCTTCATGAGCCGTGTTTGTGACTTTATATTAACAAAACATGAGGAAGCGGGTAGGTTAGTAGGTCGGTGGGTCTGAGGGAAAAGAGGATAGAAGGAGGGAAAGGGAAGGGAGGACGGTCAAGAGGTCGTTCAGGCAGAGGAGCAATGATCAAAGGGTTAGTTGAAAACTTTTTATTGAATTCGTCTGTAATAATTTCACTCGGTCACTCATTTGGTGAAAAACAATATCAATGCTAGATAGAAAACAAGATCACAACTTCACGCAAGAGTAATACGTAAAACTAAAGTTATAAAACAGATCCACTGGACCAACACGCCCGACACCCGCCCAACGGTAACACAGAAACACGTGACGCTGAGTTCGTGCAGGATGTTGCACGTCAGGGACACAGCTAACACAAGGCAAACGCGGAGAGTGTACCCCGCATGGCACAGCGATGCAGACTGTCTTTTGTTACCTCCCTTCACTCACTGCCTCCCGTTCACTGCCGCCTCGAGTCCATCACAACACCATTTATACAGCTGACTCACCAGCAGCCAAAGCCAAGCGTCCTCTGAAGCTGTCAGTGTCTGTACAAGTCACGAACAAGTTGTTACCAACCACTGCAGAAATTCCGGTGACTTTTGCGGATGCTGACATGGCTCAACCCATTTAATGACTAACTGTTGGACAGGCAGCGTGATAGTCACGCTTGTGCTCCATTGGCCTGCACATCACTCTGAATGTTATGTATTATATTATATGGCATAATCGTGGCTCCGTCTTTTTTTTTTTTTTTTTTTTTTTTTTCGGTTACTGGGCTGATAGTCACGGGGCTGTGTTCAGGACTGGTGGCTGTAGCCGTCGTGGCGAGACTCCCCGCTCACCGCCTCCTGCCGCACATTTATGAACTCCGTGAAGGGACTGAAGGGGCTGTCATCGACGAGGTCCTCCTGGGCCTGATCGCTGAGGCCTGCCTTCTGTCTGGGTGCGTGTCGGAGAGGCAGCGCCGCAGCCTCCTGGGATCTCGTGGTCATTTTATATGGCACGTGACCTTGAACAGACTCCCGCCTTCCCACTGCGGCCTTGTGGACGGCGCCTGAGAGCTGCTGCTCCACTCGGGGGTCTTGCGGGCTGGCCAGGGACTCGGAGATGAACCCGAGGCCAGCGGTGTCCTCCGAGGCACTGGGTTCGTCGGGCGTCGTGCTGTAAAACAGAGCCTGAGACCCGTGGCGGGACTCAATGTGCATTTTTAGGTTACTCTTACGATTGGCCCGGTGGGAGCAGTGGGGGCACTGGTACGGCTTCTCCCCCGTGTGGATTTGAAAGTGCCGGTTGAGGAGGTAGTTTCGCTTGCTGCCCTGAAACTGTCGTCCACACACGGGGCACTGAACACACGCCCTGCCCGCCGCCCCGTCGCTGCCTTCGCCGCCGCCATGTTGCTGCGGGGGCCCCTGCCGACGAGAACACGAGCTTCAGCAACACTCCTCACCCAGGCGTGAGCAACACTCCCACATCCAACACTATCCCGTCCGCTCAAGGCACGTCACTCACCACACCCATAGCCTTGCCACAAAGCCTCACGCCGCCCGTCACAACCCCGTCACCGTGGCACTTAACAACCATGTCTGGCGTCACACCGAGGAGGAGTATGAACGATAATAAGATGAAGAAGAATAAGTTTAATGCGAAACTAAGATTAACAAGATAATGGTAACAAAACAACAGGAGGCTGACACGTTACGCAGGGCGCACATCTGCCGCGGGAGAAAGCAGCGGAGTGATTGTGGCGGGTGCAGTGTGTGCCTCGCTGCGCCTTTACGTCTTCTCCCTTGGCCAGGCCGGGGCAGGACGGGGAGCTCTTTCTTTCCTCGGCCTGAGGCTGCGTAATCTTGTTTTTATATATAGTTATCATAGTTAACTTGCCACATTGCCACGTGTTTTTTTTACTATCCATCACAGTCATTATAAAAATAATCAACAATCCACGGCAAGAATCGGACTAACAATCTCGCAGCAGCAGCCAAGACTGACTGCATTCTGTCCTAGATGGTTTTCTGATGAGCATCGTACAGCTAAAGGAAAAAAAAAAAAAAAACAGCACGCGAGTAACTCGGCTCACGTGCAATTGGCGTTAGGGTTGCTTGCCCAGGGGTCCGCGTGGGGCGGCGGGGGCGGCTCCTGGTTTGGCGGGGGTGGCTCGTGGTTTGGCGGGGGTGGCTCGTGGGCGGGGCGGCGGCGACACACGAGGAGGTGCTGCTGCATGTTGTACTTCTGGTTGGTGCGGTGCTGGCAGAACGGGCACGAGAAAGGCTTCTGGCCCGCGTGGATGCTCAGGTGCCTCTTGAGGTTGTATTTCTGGTATCTACCAGTGAAAGCTTTGCCGCAGAGGTGACACGTAGCCACGGTGTCCTCCTGAACCTGGCCCGGAGGCAGCACCAGGGACATCGTGTGGGAGGGAGGATGTGGCTGGTCCCTGGCCACCACTGGGCCCTCCTCGGCCTTGCCCTGCTGCTGCTGCCACGCCTGCCGACCATACGAGCCTCCTCCCTCCCCCTGCAAAGTGCAAAGATCTCAGAGGTGACCCCACACAGCCACACACACTCGGCCTCATCCCACACTACCACCCACCACCTCTCGCCTCCCTCGGGAGTCCTTATCACAGACACACCTTTATCTCGTTCCTTTATGCTTAGATACTTTTTCCTTTCATAGTTTCTATCGAGTGTAATGCTACTGATCGTATACACAAGCCAACCCAGATACCCTTCCTGACGACCTCCTCCTCCTCCTCCTCCTCCTCCACACCATCATCATCATCACCACACGCCCACACACGGCAGTACGCGGGGACTCAAGTCCTCTGATACCATATAAACGACGTCCTCTGCGGCAGGCAGCAGGAAGGCGCCACACACACAAACATATCCGAGGCGTGCATGGTGCCAGGCTACAAAGGACTCCTGGAGGCTGGCGTGCATGGCGAGGACACACACCGCGCGGCTCAGAGGGAGGGGCTCAGCACGCTGGCCGGCACCTTCTGGCTCAGTGTCTCGTTGGCACAGTTGGAGTCTTGTGTCTGGTCCGTCACGTCTGCCGCGGGGGACTGGTGGTGGGGCGGCGGGCCTGGGTGGTGGGGATGGTCCAGGGCGGCGTGGGCGGCGGCAGGCGGCTGGTTGTGTACGCGTTCCAGGTGCCGCTCAAGGTTGTAGCGGCGGTTGAACTGGTGGCCGCATTGAGTGCAGTTGAAGGGACGCACGCCGCGGTGGATGTTGAGGTGTCGCTTCAGGTTGTACTTGTGGTACTTGCCGCTGAAATGCACTCCACACACGGGGCAGTCATTCCCCTCCGAGGCCCCGTCGCCGGGAGACACCTGCGGCTGCAGTGCGCGGGGCAACAGCACAGGTGGGTGATGGTGGTGGTGGTGGTACGGGTCGGTCTGTAACACAAGGCCACACCTCAGACTCTGGCCGCACAAGTTTATCATCAATAATTTATGTTCCACACAACCCTCTGCTCCACCAACAAGGTTTGTCTAGTAGCGGAGGACTTCTCAGCGACACACGACACGCAGCCCCTCCACCCACAGCCATCTAGTGCTCATCCCTCCTGCCGATAGTGTCTCCCGAGCCCTGGGTGACTCAACCCTGCCTGACATGAGGAATTAGCGCCCACGTCCGTTCAGGCACGGACGAGACGAGGACTGGCGACACAACCCCACGACACCATAACACCACAACAAATGCAGGTCTGCTTCATACTTGTGTGGCGAGGCGAGTGTGAGATAAGTGTGTTTTCTGAGCAGCCGAACGCCTCCATGCTTCCTCAGCAAAGCAAACAGCGACGCGCCGCCCTGAGAAGGCCACTAAGCACGGGCAGTAGACTGCGGCGGGCGGGTATGAGGGGAAGGCGGCAGTCCGGTACCGGGAGAAACAACACCTTGTGGCATGAACCTTTACATCCACTTTCGAAAAATAAGACGACAATGATTCTATAATGATGATGATGATGATAATAATAATAATAATAATAATAATAATAATAATAATAATAATAATAATAATAATAATAATAATAATACAGATAGTGAAAAAAAAAAACAAGGGATAAAACCAAATGAAAAGAACCAGCCGCTGAATGCCGTTCTTGACAAGAACAATCCAATAACCATAACAAGAGCAACACTGTCACGGCCTTCCCCCCAGCATGCACGGGCGTGACGGCCGCCACGGCTACTGCGGCAGCGTGGTGCCGTGCCTGGCCAGCAGGTGGCCCTTGAGGTGACTCTTCCTGTTGAAGGCGTGGGGGCACAGGGTACACTGGAAGGGCCGCAGCCCCGCGTGGATGCTGAGGTGCTGCTTAAGGTTGAAGGTGCGCTGTGACCGCCGCCCGCGGAACTCCCGCCCACACACACCGCAGACGGAACTGCCCTCGCCCCCCTCCGCCTCCTCCCGCCACAGGCCGGCCAGGGGCGGACCGCCAACGCCACCCTCCCCGGGGAAACCGCCGCACGCCTGCCGGCAAAACAGTCTCAGGTCACCACACCACCAATACCAGTGACAGCACACAGCCTAACTCACCAATGATACTATACCACCTCTACCTGTACCCGTGGCAGCACACAGCCTCAACTCACCACCGCCGGCAGCGACACAACAACACTACAACACTTGGCACACCTAATGCCATCACTGGCACACACATAAACGTGAAAGAAAATTAATCATTATTACCAAGTAACACCAAGCCTTTCCCTTTCTTACAACGGAAGAGAAAATTATCCACCAGTTTCATATTCACCACCACAGCTACCACCACCACCATCATCACCAACACAGCCCTCACTAACGCCACCAACACAAACGCCACGCCAGGAAAAAAAAACATCCAAATCTCACCACCACTGACTCTCACCACCGGAACCAACCGCCTACACGCGTCCCCACTATCACCACCACCACTACCACTGCGAGGAAGCTATGTCAAGACTACCAACACCACCACCAACAACAACAACAACATACTCCACCCAGGTCATCACGCACAATCCCTACACACTAATACGACGCCATGACAACGTGTATGGATGAAGCACTCACCCGTCAACCCACCCACTCACCCGCCTCAGTCCGTCCCCCACCACCCCCTCCACACACCCACACACGTAACCAACCCCACAAGTAATACCCACACACCCACATACATATACAGTCCCTCCACCCATTGACTTTATGACCCCCCCACCTCACACACATACCACCATATTTCACCCATTTCATCCACATACCTCACCCATTCACCCACACCAGTTCACAGTCCACCCATAGCATTTCTCCACTCGCTTGCTTCACCCATCCACGCCCACTGCCATCATAGCCACCCCCCCCCCCACAACCATCCCTTCCTTCCTCTATTCTTCCTACCACCCACACCCACAACCCATTCACCCACCCTCACCCGTCCCCACTTTCTCCCCTCCCCCACCCATTGGACCAGGGTAACATTGCTCTCTCTCTCTCTCTCTCTCTCTCTCTCTCTCTCTCTCTCTCTCTCTCTCTCTCTCTCTCTCTCTCTCTCTCTCTCTCTCTCTCTCTCTCTCTCTCTCTCTCTCTCAGTGGATACATAAGCACGGTTGTTTTATTTCTAGTGTTTTATTTCAATAGTACTTTTGTCTTTATACATTCATTAAGATTTGTCGCTCTCGTTTTTTTTTATATATATATTTGTAGTTTTATTATTATTATTATTATTATTATTATTATTATTATTATTATTATTATTATTATTATCATTATTTGCTGCCTTGGTTATATATACATAGGCTTGCCCGCAACGTAAGCAAACAAACACACACACACACACACACATTCTCTCTCTCTCGTAATACCTTTTGACGAAACACACCTGAACAAAAACAACAACCAAAAACAACCAAAACAACAACCCACACCTGCAATACTTGATAAGCCAGATAAACAGGAAAAAAAAAATAAGAAAAATGTAATGCATAATCACCTCCTCATCTAAGACTTTTTTTTTCTCTCTCTCTTCCATCTTCTGCACATTTTCTCTCGTTTTTCTTTCTTTTACCAACCTCTTTTTCTACCTCTTCTTTCTCAACCAATTCTTTTTCCTCCTCTCCCACTTGTCTTTTTCTTTATTCCTTTCCTACTGTGTGTTTTTCCTTCAATTATTCTTCCCATTCGCTTTTAAGTCTCACCCAATCACCTTTTTTTCCCTCCTTCTCATCCACTCGTTCTTCTATCGTCTCCTTTCCGACTCGTTTTTATTTCCATCAACTCTATTCGTCTCGCGCTATCACCATATTTCTTCCTCCTTCATTTCCTCTCCTATTGTTTTCTTTTCCTTCAACTTTTTTCCCGATTGCCATTTTCCTTCTTCCTCCTCTTCATTTGTTCTCCCTCCTTCTTTTCCTCTCGTGTTGTTTTCTTTTCCTTCAACTTTTTCTCCAATTCGACGCCCTTCAGTCTCATTCGGTCACCATTTTCCTTTTTCCTCCTCTCCCACTTGTTCCTTTTCATTCTTATCCTTTCCTACTCTTTTCATTTTCCTTTCCTTCAACCTTTCAATTCATTCGGTCACCATTTTCCTTCTTCCTCCCCTCCCACTTGTTCCTTTTCATTCTTATCCTTTCCTACTCTTTTAATTTTCCTTTCCTTCAACCTTTCCTTCCATTCGGTCACCATTTTCCTTCTTCCTTCTCTCCCACTCGTTCCTTTTCGTTCTTATCCTTTCCTACTCTTTTCTTTTTCCTTTCCTTCAACCTTTCCTTCCATTCGATCACCATTTTTCTTCCTCCTTCTCCTTTCCTACTCGGGGTTTTCTTTTACCTTCAACTTTCTCTCCCACTCAAGCACCCTTCAGCCTCATCCCATCAGCGTCTGGTTCTTGTGCAGCGTGCCCAGGTGTCTCCGCAGGTGGGTCTTCCTGACGAAGGTCTGCGGACACCAGTGGCAGCGGAACGGCCTCACCCCGGAGTGGATGGCCAGGTGCTGCTTCAGGTTGTTTTTGCGGTTGTTCCCGAAAAAGTTCTGTCCGCACACGAGGCACACGGTATCGCTCTGTGCCGCCTGATGTGTGACCTCGCTCTGTGACCCTGTGGCGAAGGGGAAGGTGACCAGCTGCCCTAGGTGCCCCCCATCCTCCTCCTCCTTCACCACCTCCTCCTGCCCCTCTGCCCGTGCCCCCGCCAGTATGAGCTCGCCCTGGAAAAGCATAGACAATGACCAACTGTGCTGACTGACCTGAGGCGATGCTAATACTGAGGCTAAGGTTAAAATGGGTCTCTCTCTCTCTCTCTCTCTCTCTCTCTCTCTCTCTCTCTCTCTCTCACACACACACACAGACACACACACACAGTAATCATGGTGTATTTGTTCACACTTTTAGACGCATAGCAAACGTATGGTAATACTTTAGTCTCCCTCCCTCCCTCCCTCCTTCCCCTCCCCATCTCCCTCCCCCCCTTGCTCTTCCACTCCCCCATCTCCCTCCCCCTCTTCCACTTTTAGCTCGAAATATGAAGGCGATGAAGCGTAACGGAGACTGAAAAATGTTTAATAAGTATTGTGTTCTTCATAATGCAAGCGGTAATTCCACAAGGCCAAGTGGTGGTGATGGTGGTGATGGTGGTGATGATGGAGATAATAATGGTGGTGATGGTGGTGGTGACAATTATTTTTTACGTATCAACTTATTTTTTTCCTTTCAGTCTTCCATTTTATTTCTCTCTCTCTCTCTCTCTCTCTCTCTCTCTCTCTCTCTCTCTCTCTCTCTCTCTCTCTCTCTCTCTCCGCTTAAGGGCACTCGTAAATAAATAAAAGAGCAAAAGTGTGACGAACTTTTATTGTTGGGATTGCCACGACAGAGGACCACGAGGGAAGGAAGGAAGGAAGGAAGGAAGGAAGGAAGGAAGGAAGGAAGGGAAGAGAAGGAGAAGTAAGGAGAACAGGGAAAGGAAAGGAAGGAAGGAGGGTAGTGAGGGAGAAAGAAGGAAGGAAGAGAAGATATGGGGAAGTAAGAAGAACAGGGAAAGGAAGGGAAGGAAGGAGGGTAGTGAGAGAGGAGGGAGGAAGAGAGGAAGGAAGGAGGAAGAGAAAGATAAGGAACGGGAGATAAGGAGAACAGGGACAGGAAAAAAGGAAGAACGATAGTGAGGGGGGAAGAAAGGAAGGATGGAGGAAGAGAAAGATAAGGAAGGGGAGATAAGGAAAACAGGGAAAGGAAGGGAAGAGAGGAAAGTGGCACCGAGATCCACCCTCCTCCTCCTCCTCCTCTTCTTCCTCCTCCTCCTCCCGTAGCCACTAGACACACCGTTTTGACTCGTGCTGGCAACTCACACTCAGCATCAGATCACCGTCAATCAGATAGGTACAAAGCTAAAGTATTATTATTTATTTACCTAACACAACTTTCGTCCACGCGTGAGTGAATGAATGAGTGAGTATGTGTTTTGAACCGTCCTTTGCCTCCTTCTCTCTCTCTCTCTCTCTCTCTCTCTCTCTCTCTCTCTCTCTCTCTCTCTCTCTCTCTCTCTCTCTCTCTCTCTCTCTCTCTCTCATCCTCTGTTTACTCAGTTCTTTCAGTTCTCTCTTCCTTCTTTCCTTTCTCTACCGTGAGTGAGTGTTTTGATCCGTTTTTTGCCTCCCTTTCTGTCTCTTCCCTTTCTTTCTTTCTCTCTCCACTCTTTGCTCCATCCTCCATTCCCTCAATTCCTCCATTTCTTTCTTCCTTCTTTCCTTTCTCTACCGTGAGTGAGTGTTTTGAACCTTTATTTACCTTCTTTTCTCTCTCTTCAGTCTTTCTCTCAGCTCTTCGCACCATCCTCCATTCCCTCAGTTCCTCCATTTCTTTCTTCCTTCTTTCCTTTCTCCTCCGTTCGTGTAATACCCGTGTCTGCGTTGTGTTGTTATTCATTATCATTATTCATCTTCAGAGACTCGCCAGACCAGAACAGTCACTGACCAACACGATACAGATGAGAAAAAAAAAACAAGACTGCCAGGTGGTGGTCCAAGACGGTACAAAGGTGACATAACAAGTGGCCGTGAAAAGGACAGGTTAATTAATGCCCAGGTAGGTACGGATAACACCTGATCAAAATGGCACACAGGTAGCGAACAACAGGTGGCACAGTAGTTCATCAAGGTGTGCCAATGTGTCTGTCTGTCTGTCTATCGGTTGGTTGGTTGGTGTGCGTGTGTGTAGCCGGCAGCGTCACCCTTCTTCCTCCAAGTTGTGTGTCTCAGGAGCTGCCTAGATGGTCGTTCCGCGGAAGAAAAGTTGTTGGAAAGTGCTTGAAGGAGTGTTGTTGAGCGAAAGGGGGGGGGGGGGAGAGAGAGAGAGAGAGAGAGAGAGAGAGAGAGAGAGAGAGAGAGAGAGAGAGAGAGAATGAGGGGGGGGAGGAAATTGTGGGTTCTTAACTTACGCATGACGGTATACAACTGTCAGATCTGAGGCCTTTACGCTGGTGTGTGTGTGTGTGTGTGTGTGTGTGTGTGTGTGTGTGTGTGTGTGTGTGAATGTATATTATGTTACGCGTATATGTATCAATGCATCCTACTGTATCAAAATAGATCACTATCACTGAAGCGCTGCCGTTCATTCATGTCCCTTCTTCACCATCCTCATGATCGTGAACTTAGCAAACACTTCCTATGTATCTCAAGCAAGGCTCCCTCCTCCTCCTCCTCCTCTTCCCAAGGTAGTACAATGCGCGACTTTTCCTAACAGGGTACGAAGGTCATCTCACACTTGCCCTCCTCTATCCCCGCCTTCTGTACCTAAGCCTACTGCACCTCCTTCGCCTCCCGCCCCTCCTCCTCCACCGCCTCCTGCTCCTCCTCCTTCAGCAGCCTCCATTTTCTGCACGTGCTCGATGGCCTTGTGCACGGAGGCGAAGTGCCGCTTCATGGACACTTTCTGGTTGAAGGACATGCTGCAGATGGGGCACGTGAAGGGCCGCAGCCCCGCGTGGATGGTGAGGTGCTTTTTGAGGTTGTATTTGTGGTAGTCACCGCGGAAGATCTTGCCGCACTCCGGACACGAGGAGCCCTTCATGAGGGACACGGTGAGGGTCTGCGAGGTGGAGGGGGACAAGATGGTATTGGCGGAGGAGAAGGAGCCACTGCAGCTATTAACCGCGGAGGTCGAGTGGAGGAGAGTTTTGGAGGAGGCAAAAGAGGCTGAGGAGGAGCGCGAGGTCGATTGGTCGGGTATGGAGAGGAGTGTGCGAGCGATGGCGACCTCCGAGGTGGAGAGATGCAAGTGTTCCCGAGGGCGCGGATTTCTGGAGGCCACCTGGAAAATAGTACCCAGGTCAGGAAGGGCTTTCTCCCTCTGTCACTCACTCACTCACTCACTCAGTCTCACACTCACTCGTTTACTCGTTAACTTGTTGACACTAGATGACCTCTTTTCTGTTTTCGGACCTTTTTTTCCATTTTCTTTTTTCTCCAACGGTGCACGACTGTTTGGACTTTGTCCTCTTTTTTGCTGTTGTCGCTTGGCTGGCTTTTTGATGCAGAAAGCTTCATTCCCTCACACAGTCTCACTTCCACACTCATTGCCTCTCGCTATCTCTCTCTTTCTCTCTCTCACTCTTTTTCGCAATACCTTTTCTTGTCCTTCTTTAGTATGGGACAAACACACGACTCGTCCTTCCTGCACACCATCACCAAGACCGAGGCCTGGCCCGAGACAGCCGCCGCCACCACCACGACACGACACTGCACGACGAAGATTGCCAACGCGAGACGAGGATATAAGAACACAACTCGAAGATGAACATACGTATACACAAATGGGCAAGTGGACACAAGACGAGGATAAAGGTGACGTCTTCCCTCGTTAACCACAAGACTGGGTGACCTTCGCTTCCTTGACACTATCAGGGGATGAGGAAGCCGAGTAACGGGGGATCAGGAATCTGAGTAACGAGTCTCCCCACCGTTCCTCTACGTTCGCTTGGAGAGTGTGGTAGGCAAGCGTGTGTGCAGCAGAAGCGGACAGGTACTAGCTGCAGTGGAAGCAATATACACCAGAGGACGAACAGGCGATGAAATGAGTAAGACAGGACTGAAAATAACCTTCCTTCCTGCTTCTCTTTCTTCCTCCCTTTCATCCCTTCATTTTTCGTATCAGTTGGGAGGTGAGGAAGGGGCGTGTAGAGACAACTATGTAAGGAAGGGGAGCGGGCGGTAGTAATTAAAACAGGCCAAGGGTGGAAAAATAAGTCCGTAAGAATGCTGCCCCAGCAAAAAGAAGATTGAGAAAGATCCCCCCCCCCCCGAAAAAAAAAAGTACCCAAACCTTCCCCCCACGGGCACCTCTCCCCCACCCCCATCTTAACCCCTCCCCACCCCCCACCCCCGTCCTCCCCTTCAGAGGCATCAAACACCATTTATTACGTCTGGCGCTCTTTATTGGATTATGCGAAGGACACGGGAGAGCGAGGAACAGCTGCTTGTTATCATCTGCGTCAGGGAAGGGAAGGGAAAGCATGGGAAGGGAAGGGAAGGGGAGGGGAGGGAAGGGAAGGGAAGGGATGATAAGGCAAGTGAAGGGAACGGAAAGGAAGGGAAAGATATGGAAGCACAAGATAGGATGGGAAGAGAAAGGAAGAAAGGGACGAGATGGAATAGAATGGGAAAGGAGGGGAAGGGAATGGGTAAAATGGATGTAATGGTAGGGACGGGAAGGGATACATATAGAGGAAGTTAAGGGAAGGGCAAGGTAAGGAAAATAAAGGGAGGAAAGGAAGGGCAGGGAAGGGAAGGGAAAGGAAAGGAAGGGGAGGGAAAGGTGCGGGTGTATTGTGGAATGTAACAATGAGATAGCGTTATGAGGCTGGAATGTGATCTTAATTAATTCAGTGGTTGTTAGGTTGTGTGTCGTGAGGTGTGGTGAGGTGGTGTTGGTGTGGTGTCCGGTGAGGCACGCCACAGGAGCGCTGCCCTCACTCCCCCGCGTTACACCGCCGGCGTGCGTGACAAGGCTTACAGGTAGACACGAGTACAGAGATGCAAACAGTCGCGGTACAAACACCAAGGGCTCGTCACGTCTGCCTGTCCTCCGGAAGCCCACAAAATTACAATGGCGTCATTGCTCCATGTCTTTAACATTTATGATCTTTCTTTCTATCTTAATCTACATCTTTCCCTCGTCTCTATGCTTACTTTTCCTTTTCCTTCATCGGGAGTCACGAGGTGTCGCCGTTGAGGTGCTGCCGAGTCCAGTGTCCGTGAGTCTGCTTCTTCGCCGCGCAGACAGACAGTCATGGAAGTGTCATCTCGCCCTTATCGTGTGTAAATGTAACCTTCTTACCCAATATTACTTTACTTTCAAAACTACATTTAAACCTACGTATCCATGAGTTTACTTGGCCTACACATGTTCAGTACAATAGTTAAGACACTACCCAGCGCTGCCGCCGTGGCAGCGCACTACACTCGCCACGGCCGGGCTGCGACGCCTCGGCCCTCGGCGTGACTGACTTGCCTGCCTCCCCTGGCGGCGGGCAGTCAATGATCGCCAGCGATCGCCATCCCGTTAGTTAAGGATACAGCGGCAGAGGCGGACCCGCCAGAGAGATGGCATCCTGGTCGTTGGGGGAGGCCTTGGGGGGCCTGGGCGACCACTCAGGCGGAACCTCCCCTTGCTGGCTGCTCTTCACGCCATGGACCGTCTCGAGGTGCCGCTTCATGTTACACTTTTGGTTAAAGGCGGCGGGGCACGACGGACACGGGTACGGCCTCGCCCCGCTGTGGATGCTCATGTGCCGCTTCAGGTTGTACTTCTGGTAGCCGCCGTGGAAACGCTGGCCGCAGGTGGGGCAAGTGGTGAAGGAGGTGGTGGTGGTGGTGGCGTTGTGGCGCTCCTCGCTCCCCTGCAAGACAAGGCCACTCTCAGACCACCACCAGCACTACCCCCGCCACTACCTACAAGACTACACACACCTGCACCTACCACACCGCCGGGCACAGACGGGAGGAGGACCCAACAGCCGCTGTGACCGGGGCCAGCAGCGAAGGTGTCGAGTCGCTCCCTCACCACCCAGCCGACTCACGACTCACCCGAGAGGGAAGTCGAAGTAACTTTTCTCATACTGACATGGCTGACTGACTGGATGACTGACTAGCTGACTGGCTGACTGACTTAACTGACTGACTGGCTGAATGTCAAAGTGCGTCTAAACAACCACAAAACAAATATGGTAACATGTTCACCACGAGTGCTCCAAAAGTTTAAGAGAACGAAACGAAACGAAGTGAAAATAAAAAGCCAAGAGGAAAAGGAAAAAAATAACGACTCGGAAAACAAAGGTCGAGAAAAAAAAAGATAAATGTAAAGAAAACGATCCGCCTCTCTCTCTCTCTCTCTCTCAACACACACACACACACACACACACACACACACAGCAACCGCAAACAAAAAGAAATGGTAAAACGAAACCAAACGGGAGATCATGTAAAAAAAAAAAAAATGCTTCCCAACAAAGAAAAAGCGCAGGAAAAAAACAAAAAACTAACGAGAAAAAATAAACAAAAGTGCAAGAGAACAATACAAAATCTCTCTCTCTCTCTCTCTCTCTCTCTCTCTCTCTCTCTCTCTCTCTCTCTCTCTCTCTCTCTCTCTCTCTCACACACACACACACACACACACACCTGGTCCCTCACTGCATAACATCGTGTCTGAAGGCCATGTGGCGAGCGAGGTTTCCGTTCCTGTTCGACTGGTAGGGGCACACGGGGCAGCGGTACGGCTTGACACCAGTGTGGATGCGCAGGTGCCTCTGTAGGTTGGTCCGCTCCGAGAACCCGCGGCCGCACAGGTAGCACAGGTAGCGGGCGTCAGGTGAGACTCCCTTGGCGCCGGCCAGACTCAGGCTCCCTCCCGCTTCCGATCCTTCACCTCCTTCTCCTCCTCCTCTTTCGCTTTCTCTTCCTCCTCTATTACCTCCTTCCCCACCTCCTCTTCCTCTTCCTCCTCTTCCCCCCACGTCCGCCTCCAGCCTCTGCAATAAACCCAGTTCTCACTATATGCAGGCGGATGAGTGGTTTGTTTCGTGTCCCTATACATTTATCTTTGTCCCTTCATACACTCATCTCCGTCCCCCTTTGTCCTTACCCTAATGTTCCTGCCCCTCAGCCTTAACCTGTCTCTCCCCACTCTTTAGTTCCCTTACTCTTCACCCGGATATTTTGCCCTTATTCACTTTGCCCTTGGTCCTTCGATAGCCCAACCCTTACCCTTAGTCTTACCCGGAGATTTTGCCCTTATTCACTTTGCCCTTGGTCCTTCGATAGCCCAACCCTTACCCGGAGATTTTGCCCTTATTCACTTTGCCCTTGGTCCTTCGATAGCCTAACTTTTACCCTTACCCTTCTTCAGTATTCTCAGTTCTACACGTTTCAATAACACCTGTTGGGAATTGACGAGAAAGAAAAAAAAAATGTTTTTTTTTTTTTTTTTTTTTTGTTTGTTTTTTGTTGTTTGGTAGTGGTGGTGTTAAGTCCAATGGCTCTGACACACCCTTTACTCTCGGCCCTTCGTCAGCCTAGCTCTTAGCCTTACTTAGCCTCCCCCAGCACTCCAACTCGACACCTATCAATCTTGGCCACTCTTTACTACTCTCTTTCATAGGAGCAGCGATTAGCGGGCTTTTTTTCCCTTACCCTTGAGCTGCTTCCCTTACTGTAAAAAAAATCAACACCATTTGGTAATTGACGTGAATGAAAAGGTAAGTAGATGAATATTTTTTATGTGGTGTTAGTTCAAACGTAAAACAACGATAAAATGACTGTTATTGAGGAAGTATCTGATCGTTTGTAGTCCCCGCGGCCCAGTTTCCTTAAAGGGTTGTGATGTACAGGCAAAGCTATACAGATGGTAGGTAGGTGGAAGATAACTCGAGGTCAGATGTCAAATAACTTTATGGAAGAAGGTGGTTTGATTATTCTGCTCATTACAACATTATTTTTCGTTACAGGTGTGTGTGTGTGTGTGTGTGTGTGTGTGTGTGTGTGTGTGTGTGTGTGTGTGTGTGTGTGTGTGTGTGTGTGTGTGTGTGTGTGTGTGTTTCTGACTCTGGAAGTAACACATAGAGCGATAACTTTTTTTTTTTCGTTAATATACTGTATAGATCTTTAACATGTACTAACACGTATACGTAGGTACGACTGTGTGTGTGTGTGTGTGTGTGTGTGTGTGTGTGTGTGTGTGTGTGTGTTTCTTTACGACATCAATACACACAACACCGCAGGCAACATCCACGGAGGCGCCCAAGCAACACCACAAGGACACCACCGCCGCCGTCACTGCCGCCTCGGTCTCGGAGATGGCGGAGGAGACGCTGGCCGAGGACGAGGGGGGCGAGGAGGGGCAGGGGGGAGGGGAGGAGTTGAGGCTTCATGGGGATCGGGATGTGAGGATAGAGATGGATGATGTCACTTGGTGGGGGGCGGGGAGGAGGCTTCAGCTGGGGGTGGGGGTGGAAAGGGGGATGAGGCTTGGGCTGGGGCTGGGGATTGGTCTGGTGCCGGAAATGACGTATTGCAATGCGGAGAGTCCATGGGCAGCGGCGTGGTATGGCGTCACTTGGAGGGGGGCGATGGCGTGGCTTCAGCAGGGGCCTGGGCTGGTTCCGGGGCCGGGGCTGGGTCTTTGCCGGGCGAGGGGTCAGCGGGGAGCGGTGCGGCGTGGTGCCTCTTGACGTGCCGCTCGAGGTTGCTGCGCCTGTTGCAGGAGAAGGAGCAGTGGCAGCAGGTGTGTGGCTTGGCGCCGGTGTGGATCCAGAGGTGACGGCGGAGCGAGGCGCGGCAGGTGAACTGGCGGCCGCACGCCCCGCAGAGCAAGGCGTGGGGAGGCGGGCTGCCCGGCGCGACGCTCTCCCCGCCCACCACAACCACCCGCACCGCCTGCAACACGACAAGGGGGTGGGTGGGTGGGTGCTCATGCTTACCGCTCCGTCAGTCCGTCCACCGTCCAGCTAATCACTGTGCTCTGCCATGTATCCCCCCCCCCCCGCTCTTCAAATAGTGTTGTTTTTCGGTAAAGGACACAGAGCAGAGTAGGAAGAAAAGGAAAAGAAAATACCCTCCAAAACTCGCTCCTGCTACGGTAATAGAGGAAGCCAAGAGAGGTTGATCAGTTATAGAGCTCCAGGTAGGGTAGCACCATTCCTCCTAACCGGTCTCATCCTTCCCTGCCCTGCCCCGTCTGCGCCCACCTCCCTTGTCACGCTCAGTCTCATGTTTCGCCTTCCTCCCCTCCGTCTGCATATATACAAGCCACTTATACATATTTCTCATCTCAGAGCACTTATTTGTTCCGTCGAATTTACGTTTATTTTGTTCATATATTTGTTCCCCTGTGACCTGCCCTTTGTATGACTGAACAGATGGTTAAAAACAAGTCTGGAGTCAATATTGATTTCTGTTGTTGTCTTTACCTGTGTGCAAAGTAATGTATCAAAACAACAAAACCCAGATTTTTTCAATTTAACGAGAAGCGTCAAAACTCTGTTCACTGGCCCTCAGCACAAGACCTTCCCATTGAGGGTTAAGACAAGACAGGCTTTGACGTGCCACTCCCTAACAAAGCCTCTCAGTTCATCGGTTGGTTTTATTAACTGGCACAGGTCCTCGTAACAAAAGTGTAATGACCACTTGCCTTACTCTGCCGCCTGTGTCTGTCTGCCAGGGACCCATAAACAGGTTCTGCCCGTTAATTAATCATCAGGACGAAGGTTGCTTTAGTCAACAACTCGTGAGTCTAATCAATTAAATGCTTTATTGTCGGGTTAACTGTACAGAGCTCGGCTACAGAGACGACAGAACCACCGATCGAAAACGTCCCTCCGACCCGCCAGTTATGTCCCACGCCCCCGTCCAAGAATCCTGAACCCCGTCCCGCCACGCCCCGTCCTTCCTCACCCCACCCCGACCTGCCTTCCTCTCCCCCTCACTACTCAAAGGTTGGAGGCGTCGCTGGGCTGCTCCTTGAGGAGGGGGTGCGAGGCGGCGGCGGGCTGTCCCTGGTGCACGGCGAGGATGTGGTACTTGAGGTTGCCCTTCTGGTTGGCGCGGTGGGGGCAGAAGGGGCAGAGGAAGGGCTTCTCGCCGCGGTGGATCATGAGGTGCCGCTTCATGTTGTACTTGGAGTAGCGGCCGTGGAAGGCTTTGTTGCAGAAGCGGCAGTTGACTTGAAATTGTTCCTCTTGGGTGTTGCTGCCGCCGTCGGGGGAGGTGGCCGGTGATGACGCGGAAGCCTGCTGGTGTTGGTGGTGGTGCTGCTGTTGGTTCTGCGTCGATGGTGGTGGAAATGAATGGCGGTGGTGTTGGTGGTGGTGGTGCGCCGGGTGAGTCTGTAAAGCAAGACTCCCGTTTAGTGGCGGCCACCTCACAGCAGCTCCTCGTGAACACCATAAATCATCCCTCCTCTACCTCTTCTTTTACTTTCCATTCCTCTTCTCTTCTCTAAACCCTTGAAACAGAGTACTGGTCCTCCTGCTCCTCCTCCTCCTCCATCAGCAGCAATCCCTCCTCTTCTTTCCCTGAACTTTCTAATATATGCAACAGAACGTGCTCCTCCTCCTCCTCCTCCGGCGAGACCTGTCCCGCCACCCAGCAGTTGCCTCACCGTGGAGCTCTTCACCTCGGTCTCCTACGCCCCCGGAAAGGCGTCACAACAAGACCGCCGCATCACCGTCTCAACAAGTGCCGCCAAAGAATGCCTCAAACCCCAATATTAGTACAGCATGAACATTACTTAGACGCCAACGACAACCACGTGCTAGTGAGAAGGCACGTGCCAATAAAAACAATTGTAGGGAAACTTCTTTGTTCGGTACACCTTAAACTTATTGCTACTACACCTGTGCGCTGATAAACTAACTGAGACCCTGTGCGTAACTCGTTATTAGAGAAACAATAACAACAAAGACGTCATCCTCAAATCACCGGTTTATTCAGAAACAAAAACTTTGGACGTATAACACAGCAATACTATACAACTTGCGTATGAGCCAGATGGCGATTACTAAGGGCAGCAGTTTTTTCTTCTTTACACAGCCAGCAACTTGCCTCATTCATCCCTACTCGACGAAGGTTAATTAACAAAACAAACTGACGAGATGATGGCCGTCCGACACTCAGCCTAAGTTAGGTGTGCAGGCTTTTGCGAGGGAGGAGCTAAGTGCTCGTGGGGACTGCAGGTCGCTGCGCTGCACTGCATGGGCGATTAACGATGTGCGTCCTCTCCTCCGCGAAGACACACAGGAAAGGGAACGAACGGCTCTAGTGGATGGAGGCGGTGTTGTCTTGGCAAGTTAAGGTGTTAGGTCTTGTCCTGGCCTTGTGTGGGGCTGGGGCTCCTCACCAAGGCGTCGCTCTCTCCATAGCCTCTGTCCAAAAGCTGATGGTGCGCCTTGAGGATGTGGGTCTTGAGGTTGCCCTTCTGGTTGGAGCGGTGGGGGCAGAACGGGCAATGGTAAGGCTTCTCCCCCCAGTGGATCATCATGTGCCGCTTTAGATTGCGTCGCTGCCGCACCCCATGAAACCCTTTGCCGCACACGGGACAAAAATAGTTAGTACCACGCTCTTCACCCCCCTCTGGCGGTGGAGGAGGCGGAGGAGGCGGCGGTGGCGGCGGCGGCTCCTGCTGGTGCTGTGTGTACCCTGGCTGCTGGTGCTGCAGCGTGGACACCACCTCCTGTGTGCGATACAGCAGTGGCGGCTGCATCTGCAACACACAATGGCACCGGCATCAGTTTCTCGCTGTTTGTCGTGGCATCCTCGACTGCACTGCACCCCTGCCTCTCTCTTTCTCTCTCTCTATGCTGCCGGCACCACCAACAGTATTCACTTCACCAAGCTAAATCCATTACCACCTCACATCTTTCCGTCTCCAATGTCGATGCCGCCGCTTCCTCCACCTCCAGTCCCAACACACAACCCCCCACCCGCCTCCTCCTCCTCCGCCACGCCCGAGTAGTCCCCCCACCCGCCCAGGTTTCCTTCACTACCTTCCACAGGCGATGCTATGCCTTCAGCCTCCGTGCGCGGATGTGCGTGCGTGCATGTGTGCAAGGAGCAGTGCGCTCAGCGAAAAGGGTCATTTAGTGGACAAGGAAACACCATAGGCATGGCTACATTTATTCCTGTATCTTGTCAGCTTCTAACGGTTCTTCGTTTTCGTTATGATCTAGTAAGGGTTTTCCTTTTCACAATGACTAAGAGAATCTTTCCTCTCAAGAAACACTAGCGGTAATAGTTTCCTCTGCATAAGAACTAGAGTAATGCATTACCTTTCATCTAAGTGTGGGAGGGAGGCTCGACCACTAACAACGAAACACAAGATCACGTGACCAGCAGCGGGCTTAGTTGGAGTCCTCGTCGGGCGGCTCCTTCACGGAGCTATATTCGGGGCCGCGCAGGGGCTCGATGGTGCAGGAGCTCAGGCAGAAGCGTAGGCTCTGGCCGCTCTTGCCGTGCCTGCGCTGCAGGTGGCGCTTGATGTGTGCCTTCTGGGTGGCGCGGTAGGGACAGTGGATACAACAGAAGGGCCGCAGCCCCGTGTGGGTCAGCACGTGGCGGGCCACTTTCTGGCGACGGTTGCTACCGCGGAAGGTCTTGCCGCAAGCAGGACACTCTGCTTCCTCGCTGCCCAGTGCCTGGAACAACAACACATCAACCCTCACACTCCTCTACCTCCCCCTCTTCTACCTCCTCCTCACACGTCAGTCACTGGCAAGTACTCACACAACATTCATTATTGTCACATCTTTATTGTGTTTACTGTTTGTACAACTCATCACAACAGCTCAGCAACAATAACAACAACAACAACAATTATGTACTCTGCCACCAGTCGGTCACTCCGGAGGCCGCCTCTTCTCGACACGGGGCGAGCTCAGGCTCACCTGCTACCCTCACTACTCTCTTCTTGATATCATTGTTTTTGCTGCAGTGGGGTAGACATGGGCAGTGAGGGGCTGGGGAGGGGCGGGGAGGGGTTGGCGGGTGCTGGTGGGGGAGGAGGCAGGGGCAGGTGTGAGGGCTGCGGCAGGTGGTGTGCTGGTGGGCGGCCGTCCCGCCAGGCGGCCACGGCTGCTGCGCGCGGGGAGTGTATGCGCTCTAAGTGCATCTGGAGGTGGGCCTTGCGCTTGGCACGGTAGGGGCAGTGAGGGCAGGGGAACGGGGTCTCGCCCGTGTGGATACGCATGTGGGTGCTCAAGTTCTGGTGGCGGTTGCGGCCGCGGAACACCCTCCCACAGACGCAGCACATCACCATCGCCACGGCCGCAGCCCCCGCGCCGCCGGCTGCCTGCAACACAACACCACTCAGCGGCCCCGCCCGACACACGCCCCACAACACCTACACAGGGTGAGGCTCAGCTACCGCCTCAGCAATAATGAGAGTACCTCATGCTTCCTTACACATACTGCTTGCCGCTACTCATCACAGGGTCGGCCAGCCACTACTCGCCACATTCCTTAAAAAGTAAGATTAAACTACCAGTACATCTATTCAGACTACCGGAGTGCTTCTGGCACCAGCTTACCTTCACCTCCCTCGCCCCCCAACCACTCTACAGCCCCTCAGAACCAGCCAACACGCCTCACTGCGGGTGAGGAGTGCCGGGCCTCGGACTCACACAACACTCTTCTGACAGAGTGACCCCAAGCACGACACAAACCACGATGCCCCAACAAGCCCCCAGCCGCCATCACCAACTCCTTCCCTGGGCTCAGAACACAAGGAAGCTCCTGGGTATGGTTTTGTTCCTTCACCCTCCTCCTCAGCTCCTTCCTGTGCCCAAACCTACACCCCTACGCTTCAGCAGCTCAAGCAACAGCACCTGCGAGTCAGGCACCTTTACTGCAGGTTTCAGGAGCAGCAGTTCCCCTACAAAATTCTGAATCCCGTAAAACAATAAACAAAAATATGCAATGAATGACGTAAATAGATAAATAAATAATCATAATGATGCTTGCACAACACCCGCCTCCCGCAACCCTCAGATCAGATCGAAGATAACAAAATCCATGAACACAGCAGCACCATAAACTATCTCACCTGACATCTTACAGTACCAATATTTGAACAAAATATCAAATTCCTCCTCCTTCCTCCCCCTTCCCCTCCTCCCCCTACGCCTCCCCGGTGGGCTGGGGCATAGGGGCGGGCGGCGGGGCGGCTCAGGGCACGCTGGGGCCGAGGCCGGTGATAGTCTCGGGGTGCAAGCGATATATGTGGCCCTTCATGTGGGGCTTTTGTCTGGCGGTGTAGGGGCAGTGGGGGCAGGCAAAGGGCCGCTCCCCTGTGTGAGTGAGCATGTGCTGTTGCAGGTTCTGGTGGCGGTTGCGTCCGCGAAACACCTTGCCACAGACAGCACACGTGGCAATCCTCTCCACCACCCCCTGCACCTGCGGACAACACAACCCCCATCAGTCAGACTCCTCTACTGCCTACCCTTCCTGCCTGCCTGTCACCAGAACCACCACCCGAGTTAGCTAAGATTGGCATGCCTTACCCTCAACCACGATACTACCCAGCCGTTCTCTAGCACACCGCCAGGCCCTGAGAACTAGCCTGGTAACTCCTGATACTTGAGGTTAGTTTGAGGTTAGTCTGAGTCTGTTATGAGTACTGGAAAAATATCTTCGGGGCCACAGCATCATGAGGAACACCACCGTTACCTGTCACCCCAAAACCATGACGCCCACCCCCACCCCAACCCAACGTATTGTGTTCTACCAGCCCGCTTTCGCCCCTTCCTCCTCCTCCTCCTCCTCGTCACAAGGACTCGCTGAGAGTGACGCACGATAACAAGTTCAGGGTGACTTTTGAGGAGGCAAAGTTATCAAGACAATAAGATCAGGAGACAACTGCTTCCAAGATTTCCATGTTAAACCCTCATTCACACACACACGCACATACACACACGAGTTCCACTATTTTTTTTCTTCTTCTTCACGCCCTTGGTCCTACGCGACACACTCAACAAGACTTGACCTGTACCCGTTCCCTCCCTTAATAAAATAAAGTGAAAGTTGCCTACCGGTCAAGAGAGTAGTTTGATTTTTTTTTCTTCTCCTTGGTGGAACGATTTTTACTCTCACTGACCCTCAAGAAACACAAAACAACAGAATGTATGAGATTGTTTACTTTTGTTGGGCTCTCTCTCTCTCTCTCACGGTACAGTAGTGCCAATAAATCCCTCCCGGTAAAGTTGTCTACCGTCTCACCCTTCTGTACCACTGGCTGACGGTACACAGGGTCACGCGCCTCATCACTATAGCTGACGTAGTCTTTCCTGGTGTAGATGTGCCCTCCACGTAATATGAGAAACACTGATGCCCAAAACACTTCTCATGTAGGTTCAAGTAAGGACAGGAAGAACTATCAATGAAGTAGCGCAGGAAGCGGCAACTCACTCCTCGACACACCTACAACATGACTACAAACTCGTGTCAGGATATGAAGAAAACTTCTTCGTAATGTCTTTATTAAATAAAATAAAAATATTACATTAATCAAAACAAGTCTCCAATATTTACGGATAGAAGTCGATAGCCGGGAGGAGGGTGGGTGGCTGAGGGGCGGAGCGGTGCGGGGCGGGTTAATTAATCACCTTGATGCCTCGGCAGCACGGTCACGGGAAGGCGCGGGCCAGGGGACAATTACCACAGGTGTGTGTGTGTGTGTGTGTGTGTGTGTGTGTGTGTGTGTGTGTGTGTGTGTGTGTGCAGCTCAACGATTTGCACGAGTAGTAGTGACGCAAGGGAAGGTTTGCAGGGCGCCGTTCCGCCGAGGGGTTCATAGGGGGCGGGGCCTCGCGCTCAGGTGAGCACGCCGTGTTTGGTCTTTACGTGAATCTTAAGGTTGCTGAGCCTGTTGGCGCGGTGCGGGCAGTGGGGGCAGTGGAAGGGCTTCTCGCCTGTGTGAGTCATCATGTGGTAGTGCAAATGCTGCCTCTTGTTTCGCCCGTTGAACACCTTGCTACACACAGGGCACATTAACCCGACCTTAGTGGCCAGGGGCGGGGGCACCCCCACGGGGAACTCCTGCCTCCCCTGAAAAGACAAAACAGCTCCACTCAATGACATCCTGGCCCCCCTCCGCTACCACGCGCCTCCTAAGGGGACCGCGACACGCACGCCCACGCCCTCACACACTCATGCCCTAACGCACACAAGAATCACACCAACACACACACACACACACACACAGACACACATAGACATACACACACACCGTGTTCACTTGGCGTGAGGGTGTTGGGCGGGGCTAAAGCCTAGCTCGAGCCCGTGAATGGTTCGTATGTGCACCCGCAGGTGGTCTCTGCGGCTGGTTCTGTGCGTGCACAGGGGACAAATGTGGGGCTTCTCCCCCGTGTGCGTCTTGAGGTGGTGACTCAGGTGCTGGCGGCGGTTCCTGCCCTGGAAGACCTTACAGCACACGGGGCACGTCAGGGGCGTGGGGGTCATGGTCTGGAAAGAAAATACAGCCACCCCTCAGGACATCGTCTTCCTCTCCCGGACAACAGCACCGCTATCAATAATAATGACCCGCGCTCAGCACAGCACCAACGCACGCACCTGCCTTGTTGTCTCGGTCAGTCTGTCTGGCTGGAGACGTACAACGCACACACTGGGACACGCCTGTACCTTCTCTTCGGGCACATCTACATGTCACACGAGTCTCCACGAGCCGGGGAGCGGAGGGGAAGGAAATGAATGATATGGGGGAGAGACTGCACAGTCCCCTAGTTACAAGTGACCTTGAGAGCTTGAGGGGTCTTGACTGAGCGAGTCCCCGCCCAGGGAAAGGCCGGCTGCGCCCCCGAAGTTGTCCAAGTGCTTAAGTTTGACGTGGATCTTGAGGTTATCCTTGCGGTTGGATCTGTGGGGGCAGAAGGGGCAGCGAAAGGGCTTCTCCCCCGTGTGTGTGGTGAGGTGGTTGGAAAGATGCTGCCGCTTGTTCCTGCCACTGAAAGTCTTGTTGCACACGAAGCACAGCAGGGGCACGTCGTTGGCAATCGCCCCCTGCAACAGAGAACACCCTCCTCTTAGCACCACACCACCACCAGCCCAGCACTAAGCCAACACCTACACTCCACTAGACCCAGCCACCAGCACCACCTCTATCAGCAACACCGTGAGCACCGCCTCTGCCGCCGCCGCCACCACACTCAACAGCTGCAGGACAACTGATAAAATACACCCTACTAGCCACAGCCTCTCAACCTCCTTGGCAGCCAGTTAGCCGGCCAACCAAATAACCAGCGCCACAGCAAGGCACGACCATCACTGACCGACCTCGAGACATCATCAGGTGCTCTTTGCGTCCTTCTAGTCTCCCTCTTCGGCTTCACCCAAAGTTCCCCGTGTCACATCCAAACCCGCCGGGGAACGCTGAGTCCGAAGGTGCCCCTGGGAGTGGTTCGGGCTCGAGCTCACCCCCCTGCCCCGCCACCGCCGCCATCGCCTGCTGCGCCGCCTCCGGGTCATCCCCCTCACCGTGCCCGCGGCCAAGGTGCCTCGTGCGTATGTGTATTTTCATGTTATCGCTGCGGTTGGCGCGGTGCGGACAATAGGGGCACTTGAAGGGTTTGTGGTTTGTGTGGGTGATTAAGTGGTACTGGAGGTTCTGCCGCTTGTTTCTGCCGGAGATTACCTTGCCGCAAACGGGGCATAACACCCCCGCCTCACCAACACTGCCTCGCGCGACGCCCGCCTGCAAAGACAAGGCACCGCGTCAGCCCATCACCAGCCCGCCGCTCGCAGGGACCACCACCACCACCACCACCACTACCAGTAACAAGACTTCCACCACCACCTCTATATTAAGGGACATCCCCCAACCCATCCACCACTAGCACAGACTAAGAGATTCCACAGTCCAACACAGTCTTAGTAACAGCCCGAACCAATCTAGACAGTCCTATACATTCCATGATGGCGAGATTTTCTATTCACCACCAGACACACAAGAGATTTCCCGTGTAGTTTCCTCAGTATATTAACTTATGTATGAACACCACACATTATATACAAGGAATTTTCGATGTTATTGGTATTGGTTTGGGAGCTTACTGACCCGTCGTGTCGAACCCTTTAAGACACCAACTCACCACCAACTCAACCACCTCTAACCACCACCAAACAACAAGTCATCGACCATCATCAACACACACCAATAAAAAGACGACAGAAAAAAAGACAACCCAAACCTGGTAACTTGAAATGCGTAGCCTGTTGATGTTACTTTCCTTTATTATATATTAACATTTTACTTGATTTCCTTCTGTTTACAAGACGGTCACTACATGTGGCGTCCTTCCCTCACGATTCGAAGGGGGATAAGAGTAAACTAGTCCCCGGTCACGTCATGGCCAAGTGGGGTTTTAATAAGTCCTGGCCGGCACACGGCGTCACAAAACAAACAACAAGGCCAATATCTCCCAATCACGAGCCGTCCTCCCTCCCTCCCTCGGTGTGTGTGTGTGTGTGTGTGTGTGTGTGTGTGTGTGTGTGTGTGTGTGTGTGTGTGTGTGTGTGTGTGACAAACTTCGAGCTAAATTGTGACCGGCACATAATGAGTTTGACTTGTTTTATGTACACACACACACACACACACACACACACACACACAGACAAACAAACAAGCTAAAACAAACTCTCTCTCTCTCTCTCTCTCTCTCTCTCTCTCTCTCTCTCTCTCTCTCTCTCTCTCTCTCTCTCTCTCTCTCTCTCTCTCTCCCTTGTTCCTTTGTCTATACGCAGATCACCGTGAATGTTCCGCCACCTCTGACTCCAATCAACTAATCTCTCAGCAGTGTTGTTCCTCTAACGGTCGTCAGGCGTCGTCTTCACTAATTCAAGTACCGCAGGCGCAGCATCATCTTAACGGAAGGTAAGTGTGTGTGTGCGTGCGTGTGTAAGCGTCTGTTGAGATAACCTAATGATAAACGCCAAGGTTTCATCTGGGTTCCGGGGAGAAGGTGGTGGCGGAGGCGGGGGGAGGAGGAGGGGCGGGGAGGTTTGTGAGGCGAGCATGCACTGTGAAGATGTGTCGCCGCAGGGTGGGGCGGTGGCTGCTGCGGTAGGGGCAGTGGGGGCACGGGTGCGGGCGTTCCCCTGTGTGGGTGAGAATGTGCTGCTTCAGGTTGTGTTTGCGGGAGCGGCCCGAGAACACCTTGCCACACACGCCGCACTGCACCGCCCTCTCCTCACCACACCCACCACTCTGCAAAGCAAACACACACACCCTCAGCTCTCGATCTATCTCCCTTTGCTCCTTTCCGCTCCCCCAACCCTGCTCAAATCTGGCACACCCCATCACCACCACCACCACTGCCACACAAAGCTGCTGTTACCCACTGAGCTATCGAGGCAAACTGCTAAGGATATCGTAGCCAGTTACTAAACGGGAACGTTTTCACTTGGGCGATAAAACTTCATGTTAGGTAAGTGGATACGTGCGAGCTGAGTGTGAAGACTGCGGCTCTTGAGTAGCGGCGGACCGAGGGGGCGCTCTGTATCCTTTGTTTGAGAGTGATGTTGGCACCGGTTCAAGGGGTGGCAGGGCGGCGGTCTCACGAACAGGCCTTCACTGGTCTACGGGAAGCAGCTACTACAGCTTGAAGCGCCCAATAAACTATCACTACCCATGAGCTACGAAGCAGATCAATACAGACAAAAGGGCCGTCTGAGCACCACCCACGGCGAGGAGAGGCCTGAAGGGCGCCAAGGGCTGCAGGTGTAACTGTTGGAGTGCCTATGCATCTTCTTCGCCAACAGCTGCCGCCTCCAGCAAGCCCACATCCCAGACTGCGCTGCGGCCAGACTCACCACCACACGGCCTAGGGTCCCGAGGGTACAAAGGGAGCTCCCTGGGGCTGGTCGGTGGCCAGGTCGCGGGGAATCGCAGGGGGCGGCACCACGCCCGCCTGGCCGGGCAGCTTGGGGCCGTGCACGCCACGGATATGCTTCAGCAGATTGGGCTTATAATTGGCCCTGTGAGGGCAGTGGGGGCAGAGGAACGGCTTCTCCCCCGTGTGGATGAGCAGGTGGTGGCGCAGGTTCTGGCGGCAGTTCTTGCCTGTGATGTAGCGACCACACACCGGACAAGCGAGGTACTCCCGCATCTCCTCCCCCACCACGCCGCCAACCACCACGCCCTGCAACAAGACCACGCACTCAGTGGCTGGCTGCCGCTCTTGCCCGCCCCGCAGCGTGGCGTGCACCCCGCTCCCTTTCCCCCCGCCCTCTCCCCACAGAGGTTCGACCCCACGGCTCGCCCACCAAGAGAGGTAAGCGACACACATGAGATATTTAAGACAAGCCTTCAATCTGAGAAATATAGCTTTTATTCACGTGTTACTACACATCACTGATTACAATGTTTCTCTTAACTAACGTACACCATCTTATTTCCATATCTACTAAGCAAGTCATCCTGATTACAAAATGTTTAATACTCCTCAAACAACAACTTCATGCTTTAGAAGAGAAAACAGTAACTTTTTTATACATATGTGGAGGACGCCACCACCATCACTTCCCAGCGCCGCTGCTGCTGCTGTTGATGATAGTTTTATGTGCGTGCCGGGTTACCACTGGCGCCCTTCACGGTTCTGCATGAGTAAAGGAACTAACCCATCGAGGAACATACGACGGTGCCTCCGCTGGCCTGCATGCGGCACGTGGCTGTGACCCGCGGGCTGTGAGCAGCTTCACAAGGGCTTAGGGGGCTGAACCCTGTGTATGGCCCGAATGTGCTTTATGAGATTGGACTTGAGAGCGGTGCGGTGCGGGCAGTGGGGACAGACATGGGGCCGTAGACCAGTGTGGGTCAGAAGGTGGCTATCCCGCCGCTGCCGGAGGTTCCTGCCTCGGAACTCCTTCCCGCACAACTCGCACATCAGGAAGCGCTCGTCTGAGGGCGCGGCCAACACTGCCGAGCTCTGGAATGGAGACACTAGCCATTCCAACACATTCATACACCTTAGCAGTAGAAAATAAGCCATAGTAACTCCATACAACTACAAAGCCAACAGAATGCTTGCACAAAGCGCAAGTTTGCACCACTGAGACTAGCCAGCATTTGCCCTTGACTCTAGCTGCTGCCCGTCCCCCTGCCGTCCTGGCCACAGGAAAACCCTGCCACTGACACTGCCGTGGCCAGCAGGGTAATGTCCTCGGAGAGGGCGTGGGGCTGCTGGGCTGGCGAGGCGTCTTGTGCGACCAGGGACTCTAGAGGCACGAGCTGGTCCTTGTGGACGGTGCGTACGTGGCGGTCCAAGGTAAACTTGTGGTGGGCGCGGTAGGGGCAGAAGGGGCAGCGGTGCGGGCGCTCTCCAGAGTGGGTGGACAGGTGGTACTGCAGGCGCTGGCGGCGGTTGCGGCCCGTGATGAGCTTGCCGCACACTGAGCAGACCAGGACCTCACCCTCAACCCCAACACTCTTCCCGCCGTCAACCCCGCCCTGTAAAGAATGACACCGTCTCACTCCCTGCCCTGCCATCAGCCCGCCACCTGGGCCAAGGCGCGCCGCTCCATCATCACCACCACCACCCATAACTCTCTTTACTGTGTTCTTACGATCATCGATTCCAGCTGGCCATGTGCGAGGGCCGAGCGTTAGCCAGGTTAGTAGTGTGTTCCGCCGGGGTCGGGGCGGGGACCGGCTGGGGGGCCTCGGCCGCCACTCGGTCCTTGTGTACTGTTCTTATGTGACGATTCAAGTTGAACTTGAGGCCGGCGCGGTGCGGGCAGTACGGGCACTGAAAGTTCCTCTCACCAGTGTGGGTCAGCATGTGGTAAGCTAGCTTTTGCTTGCCATTAATGCCACTCACGCTCTTGCCACAGACGGGACACACCACAGGCACCACCGTCTGCAACAGAGAGGGGAGCAGCTGTCACTCCTGCCGTCCTGCACGGGGTGAACACAACATGCTACAGGCACATCGGCACACCCACCTGGCTGAGGGGACTCAATAGGGCATTAGGGCCGGGAAGAGACTTAATACATTCTCACTTCCACGACAGGTCGCGAATCCGGGGATATCGCGGCGCGATTGACTTCTGTCATATGAGGTAATAAATGAAATCCATTTTCCACTGTAAAAATGTTGGTCTTTACTGCTTACATAATGCCGTGTTTCAGGCCGAGATCAGTCGCCCTGACCCCCGAGACAGTGTTGTGGGCGTGCTAACAAGTCAAGGGCGGTGAGGGGCGGCTCAGCTGGTGGGCAGCTGGTCCTTGTGCAGGGCGCGGATGTGCTTGTGCAGGTTGAACTTGAGCCTGGCGCGGTGGGGGCAGAACGGGCAGGCGTGGGGCTTCTCGCCGGTGTGGGTTAGCGTGTGATACCGCAGGCGCTGGTGTTGGTTGCGTCCCGCAAACACCTTGTTGCAGAAGGGACACATCAGGGCCCGAGGGCCGACGCCCTGCAACACAACACCACAGTCACAACTCCTCCTCAGCACCACCACCACCACATACAGCTACCCCAACACCTGCACAAGGAAGCCACCTACCAGGAGAGCGAATACCACCTGACCGTCACTGCTCACACCTCGCCGCCGCCAGCCGCGCAGCACAAACAAGGGGGAGAAAATGCACCACTACACTACTACCGGGCATCACTGGGCGGAACGGTACCGGCATTCCTGAACAGGCACAGCTGAAGTTAACCCCCAGGAATGTGTGTGTGTGTGTGTGTGTGTGTGTGTGTGTGTGTGTGTGTGTGTGTGTGTGTGTGTGTGTGTGTGTCGCTCCTTTCATTCTCAATAGTAAAACAAACCCGCTGTCGGTTTGCATCCCTTTCCCTTCCTTCCCCCATCTTGAGCGTGATCATTGAGGTGCCGTTGTAATAAGGAGCTGCAGCTCTATATCATGACGAGACTCGACATACGCAACGGAAAACCTCAATATACGGGAGCCTTTTTATCTACTTTTTCTTCTGTAACAGTGTAAGGAACAATGAAAGTCGCAATGTTCCACGAAGAGCGATCGACAACAATGTTTTGCCCTTGCTAACGTGCACGTCAGTAAAATATAAATAAGTAACTTTCTAGTCCACCATCTTGTTAGGAACCTTAACTATCTACTGATAACTGAAAGGTGGGAGGATAACGTATACCTGCTGTAATTAGGAAGCACTAAATGTGCGCATGGATAGTGGCCTCACTTTCTTCATCTAGTTCTTAGTTGTCTTGGGTTCGACTCCCTGATTCTCTCGGCACCTTTCTCCTCGTCTTCCTCCTCCTTTTAATCAACCCCTTCTTTAAATGTTTCTCAGGCCTCAAGTCGCAGCTACGCCCCACCACCCCCAAGCGTTCAATTTATTCACATCGAGACGCTCTATTTTTCACCATCATGGCTGGTTAAAGTCCTGATGTCTAGCCTTTATGTAGAGGAGAGGTAATATTGCGTCACACTATAGTCGGTTCCACGAGAGCTGGAGATTTTCCTTCAGAGGTGGACTCGTGGACTTGGCGTCATTGCTTGAGTGTCGGTCTCTGCGCCGCTCATTGGCTGTTTTTTTACAATCCAAGCTGCGGCAATTACGTTTGCCATGACATAGCCTACTATCTCGCTTTCTTCTACCTCTTAAAATCAACACTATTGGTATATAAATGTAGTTAATCTTATAATCGCTCTTCCTTATGGCTATTTATTAGTTTATTACCCACAAATATTAGAAACATATTTCAGGGAAATGAAAGGACAGACAATGAAAGAAATGAGACGGTTCTTGCCTAAGGCCAATGTTTTCATTATCACTCCGTAGCATCATTACACATTATGACTAATCCAGACCTAAAAATATACCAAGAAATCTTACAATAAAGACTTAATTAGACTGTAGCCTAGCACTTTGTAGAAGTAAAAAGTAGTTTAAAAGTCTAGCCTCAACAGTCGCTGGACACTGTCCGTTTACGTGCAGTTCTGACTTAGTTTTGTTAAGAATGTCGTTTCAGATAAATTTATAATAGTTCAAAAGGCACATACTTATCAATAAAGATATTATTGCATTAGTTTTTATCAGTGCAATCTCACAAGGGATTTTGCTAGGAAATCAAAGTCAATTTTATGCGCATCAGAACAAGTTAAGAATTGGCCAATGAGCGCGCAGAACCATTACCCATGCAATGATACCAAGTCCGCGAGTCCACCCCTGAAGAAAAACCTCCGCCAGCTCTCGCGGAACCGACTTTTTTTTATAATACAACGGTGTAATAGCTGTCCTTTATAACTTATGTGACGCTGGTGGCACTGGGAATAGAATAAAGACCTCCACGTGTCGAGGTATCGTTCTGCTCGTCGCCAAAAAGCCAAGACATCTAATGACAAAGGGAAAGAAAACTCATTGCATCCAGTTTAAAAATACTTGTTAGGCTGTCTGCGTAACAACAAAAGAGGCATCTGCTGGACAACATAGTGCAGGCCGGTTTGAGGTATGGCAATGTAATGTGTGTTGTGCCCTGCGAGGTGTGGAAGTGATCACGACCCCCCCCCTCACCGCCGCCGCCGGGATCCCCACCACCAACGACCCCCCCCCCCTCAGAATGGGTACTCCTTGCTTTAATTAACAAGTACCAGATTTATTCCCTTCCCCTTCAGCTTCCCAAAGTAAGTGTTCTACTGACTATTACGGCTTACCTCTAGTAGGTATTATCTTTTTCACATCACCCTGGGAGACAAGTGCCACCCACCCACCCCTCTTATCTCCCAACGATCAGTCTCATCTTTACTAGAGGCATGGTCTTAATTCTCTTCCTACTGCCGTCACCTCTCCCCCCTTTCGAAACGTGTCACCCCCTAGCTCGCTCCCCTCCCCAGCAGTGTCTCCCTCACTCCCAGAGGTTCGGCATCGCCCCGTGGACGCTCCCTTCATCAAGGTAAGCGGCAGACAGGTTGAGTGAGGGCTGGATGGTAGTGGTGGTTGTGGGGGTGTTGCTGATGGAGGTGGTGATCTCACTGTGCATGGTTCGTATGTGTTTGTTAAGGTTCGACTTAAGAGTGGATTTGTGAGGGCAATAGGGGCACTGGTGTCGCTTTTCCCCCGTGTGGATCAACATATGGAATCCAAGGTTCTGTTTTCGGTTGCGACCACCAAAGGATTTACCACAGACGGGACAGGCCAGACTCATCACTGCCTGCAATGAAGAAATGACAGCGTGAGACTCGAACCATCCGTCCAGCTCCATCGCGCCCGCCCCCTCACCCCTTCCCACGACCACCACGCTACCACCCACACCACGCCCATGTTGGGGTCTGGTTTCCATCCCTTTAGGGATGATGTCGTCTTATAAGGTAAATGAAATGGCTCATTGAGTATATCTGTTAAGGGAACCACTAGTGTGTGTGTGTGTGTGTGTGTGTGTGTGTGTGTGTGTGTGTTGTCACGGCTGATGCAACACGCCAAAGGTTCTTTTGGAAATGACCGGTTAAGGATCAGTTTGTTTATTCAACAGTTTATTTTTGCAACCCTTTTAAACACTTAGTAAGTACGGCATGGAAGTTTTGATGTTGTTGACGTTAGGTTAGTCTCAAACTGATCGTTTTGTTTATAAGCAAGGTTGAGTACACCCCCGTTCTGGTGCATTCACTTCAATTAAGGGTTCGTATCTGCGTCGACAGTAGCCTTGTCATATATACATACAGTGTTCATATGATGTGTGTCGCCTACGGGGGCCCCGCACACTCAGGCAGCTGCGAGTGGGCGGCTGGGTGTGACGGCTGAGATGGAAGTGGCGGCGGCGGCTGCGGTTGTGGGGACGTCATGGGTGGCGGTGGAGGCTTCTTGTGTCTGACCAGCACGTGCTTGGTGAGGTTGTACTTAACGTTGGCGCGGTGCGGACAGTACGGGCACTTGAAGGGCTTGGCGCCGGTGTGAATCACCGCGTGTCGCCGACAGTCCTTCGAGCTACCAAAGGTTTTACCGCAAGTGGGACACGCGTGCATCTTCTCGCTGGCCGGGGCCGCGGGTCTCCTCCACGCCGGCGCAGGGGACGCCTGTAGCGGCTGTGACGGACCACCACCCGCGGGCTGCTCCCCCCCCACCACTCCCACCTCCCAGCCGGCACAGGCGCTCCAGCCCCCCGAGCCCTGCAACACAAGGGGTGCTTCAGCCTGCAGCCCACGCCCCAGAGCCACTACACTGCAACCTCCCCGTGACAACACCCGCCCTCTCAAACACGGAATCATTCGACAAATGTGACTTGTCAAACACCCCCTGCAGATGCCACAGCAGATTCATCACACCCAGACCTACCTCCCATTTTCACCGCTGGCGATTATAAACACCATAACATTCAAGGGAAGATACTTCTGGAATACACAAATCACTTCCTTGGCTGACAAAACGTTCCATGGCCTACCCCCCGCCCCCAACTCGTTCCTTCATCCGTCTCAAGGACTGACAAAAAGAAACCAAGGCATCACACTTATCCCATTTTATTGACAGCAGCAATGATGCACCTTCTGTTTATTTATCTTAACAAAACACACCATTTTATAGAAAAGTCAAGGGATGAAAACAGCCAACAATCATACGGCGGTGGGACGTTAACTAGCTTTAGAACTAGCCATACAGGCGAGGCGAGGCGACTCGGCAAAGTGACCATAATAATGCTTAGCTACCAAGAGCTGCTGGTGCCTCAACAAACATCACAGACAAGCCGAGAGGCCATTCACTTCCTCGCAATATAATAATGTTACTACCAAGGGAGGACACGTATCTGGCCCTACGAATGCCACAGAATGTACCTCAAGTCTACAGACAAGGCTACAGCAACCAACCAACAAGCAAGTAACTCAACACAACTGTTCACACACACACACACACACACACACACACACATACAAGCGCTAGCTACGAGAGAGACTGCATGTGTCTGGTGCGTATATGGCGGGTGAGGTTAGGGTGCTGGTTGGCTCGGTAAGGGCAATGTGGGCACTGGAAGGGGCGCACCCCCGTGTGAGTCCTCATGTGCCTCTTGAGGTCCCCGGCCCAGCCAAATGTTTTACCACAGAGACTACACTCGTGGCTCCTGTTGCTCCTCAGATGAGAAGGAGACCGGCCGAGGTGGGGGCCCCATGCGTGACCGTGGCCCCCCATTACCAACTCGCCTTGTCTCTTATCACGCATGACTGGCAGCTCTCCCTCCTCCCCCTGCAACACATAAACCTACTCAGAACTATTAACAGCTGTGTGTGTGTGTGTGTGTGTGTGTGTGTGTGTGTGTGTGTGTCCTCCCTATTCAAAACTATTAAACGTTTTATTTTTTTTCTGGTGTGAGTGTGTGTGTGTGTGTTATAACAATAGCACCACCAACCAATCACCGCCTAGCCAACCCTCAACAATCACAATACAGCCAAGTAACCTGCGGCTATACACAGGTGGCTGACCAGTCTGGCAGCATAGAAGTAGTAGTAAAAAGGAGTACCCTCTAATCAATAGACAGCTGGATGCCATGGCTCTGTAATAAACTTATTTCCTGACTAGTAAATGTGTGAGTGTCCTGCTGTTTGACACTCGGGTGGTGGGGCTGGTGTTGGTGAAGGGGCCCCCCAAGGCAGGAGGCTCCATGTTCACTGTTCACTTGCTCACCTCCAGAGAGAAAACCTAGAGTCTGGCCTACAGCCACAACCTTCTGCCCACACTGGGAAGGGTTCATGTTCTGGCATGGACTGAGTGCGTTGACCTGACCTATGGGAGCAGTGGGCTTCTGAGTGACCACCAAAGAACAGTTATCCAGGGCAGAATTCAGTTTGTTGCTAGTGGGAGGTTGGACCTCAATTGGGGTTGTGATCTGACCATCTGAACAGCCTACCGGCCGAGTCCCTTGGGCTGCGTGTGGCTGGTCAAGGGCAAACTGCAGTGCTGCAGCGTCTTGTCCACCACTACTCGAAGAATCCCTGTCCCTCCTCAGTCGAGTTCCCTGGCACAAGAGTGCTTGGTCTAGTGCAAGTTGCAGTGCTGTAGTCTCCTGCCCGCCATCAGAACCTTGTGCAGCATCCCTGTCCCGCCTCAACTGTGTCCCCTGGTAGGAAGTGCCCTGACTACTCGACTTCAAGCCCCCCGTCGTCCCAGCTTGGCCCTGACTCGGAGCCACCAGGTCCCTGTGTCTGTTACGAATGTGCCGGATCAAATTGTATTTAAGAGCTGAGCTGTGTAAGCAGATAGGGCACTTGAATGGCTTTTCCTTTGTGTGTGTTAGGAAATGATACTCAAGATTTTGTTTCCAATTCCTTCCGTTGAAAACTTTCCCACAAACTTTGCAAACATTCCCAAGCGGTTCAGCTCCAATCTGTAAAAGAAAATAGTCCTCATCAGACTAGGAGCAGATACTTCCTCAGCTGGGGCCAACATCCATTGGGAGCACAGCCCTCCTCACTTCCCTTCCCTTTACCCCTTACACCTAAGGCACCCTGACTCCCCTGATACCTAACTTTTTAAACTAAATGACCAAAATAAAATCCATGCCTCAGTTGTGGTGAAGTTAAATTATCTTCTCTTCTTTGGTCTGGGGCAAATGAAACGGAATTATATTAAAAGATTTACTTCTAATATTTGCTACACAAACATCAGTTGACAATGATCCCCTGTGTGGGTGCAATTTGCAATTTCAAGCAAAATAATTTCCAGCAAGCAATCTTTATAACACGGCGAGTCCCAACCACTACCTAAGCACAGCCCTATGATTTCTGGAGTCAAACTTATCATCAACATTACATACACAATCAGCAAAACCAACATCCTTTCACAAGCACTCCCCCCACCAAGCCCAGCAAGCCTCTCTTGCCATTGCCTCAGTTCTTGACAGCAGAGTTTTGTGGCTCTGTGTCGCCATCTGTGATCTTCTTGTGCACGGCCATGATGTGAGCCACCAGGTTGCCCTTCCTGTTGGAGGAGTGGCTGCACTCAGGGCACCTGTACGGCTTCTCTCCCGTGTGAATCATGGTGTGACGCCGCAGATTGGAGGAGTCGGTGAAGGATTTGCCACAGTATCTGCAGCTGAAGGCTTTCATCCCTTCTGAACCATGTTTGGGATTCATCATTAGCCTCCAGCGAGAGGTTACTCCACTGAGACCAACCTCATCTATGAGGCAGCTGCCCAGCTCCCTTCGGTCACCCTGCAATAAGTACGACCTCTCGTCAGCATTGCTCACCGCTCCAATTCTTGACAACATCATGCACGAGAGCCACATCACTTACACACACGTCACTGTTACATCACTCAGAAAGCAACACGACCAACAGTGTGACCAGAGCTGGGAGAATACCGCTCAGCATGTTGAGCAGCAGCTGAGCAGCCCTGCCCCAACACACTTAGCGCTTGGTATTACCCGACATGGACGAGTCTCCCGAGCACAGCACTACATGGCGATGCTCACGGGTCCCTTAGCGATGTCCCCGTGCTTATTCATCACATGGACCATCATGTTTCCCTTGCGGTTAGCGCGGTGTGGGCAGTGAGGGCACCTGAAGGGCTTCTCCCCCGTGTGTACCAGAAGGTGACGCTTCAGGTCCGTGCCCAGGACAAATGCCTTAGAGCAAGATGGGCATTGATGCCGCCTCACGTATGGCTCTACCATAGTGGAGCTCCTCTGTAATGAATAATAAAGACTATCAACTACTGCTGTCAGTACATGCCACTGTCCCAACCATATCCAATTAACTTACTTCCGCTCTACGTTCCCTAATTTTCCAGCATTAAGAGACCAATATCTCAAGAGGATTTTCTACACATCATCGATCCCCACAAGAGGCACCTCCTGTTGGTGTCTGTGTCTTCCTTATGCATGGACGACACCTTCATCCCTCGTACTACAAACATCCATCAACACAGCCGGACACAATGTCAGAAAATCTTTGGTTGCTTGAGCTTTGGTAGTGGTAAGTTCATAGTACAGCACTTGTACCTCTATACAACAGATAGCAAATTTTTTTTTAATTACAACTATCAATAAGTTATATACAGAGCTGCTAAAAAATATATATATATAAAATTAATTAAGCACTTTCAACCCCTTGGCAGTGCCTTACAGATCCCTAGCACTGAAGCCACACTGGCAAAATTGGGATACTGATACAGTTCCTGCTTCTGATGCCTTAATCCCCCACAATGCTTAGTACACTGGTTAGCTACACTAGTACCCCTATAACCTGCTTTCCCACATATAAGTAAATGAAAATGTGTAATTTATATTCTCCACAAAACGAGTGTGAAACACTTGAATTCGGCCTTTAGTGTTGTGAAATACCACCCCCACACACTACTCCCACCTTCCTCTTGCTATGGTGGTGTAGTAGTTCAAGTGATAACTCTCAGAATACATCCATAAACAATACAAAGTTAATGTTCACAAGTTTGCTTCACCCCTCAGACCCAGTCTGGTTACCTAGTATTGAGAAACTTCTTTTGCAAGAAAGAACAGAGAAAAGTCAACTTATCGATCTCAAAGCATCAAAGCATTAGGTAACAGTATTAAACATTTGGAAAAAAAAAAAAAAAAAAAAAATTATGCTGCTTCTCTACATAGCATTCAAAAGGTTTCTGTAGCAATATTTCCAGCGAGAAAATTATATACTGGAGGTGACCCACTTCACGAACACACCCTCAAGCTCTAAACAATGAACTACACGCACACGAAGCAGAGTTCTTTGGTCTTCACACACAAAAAAAATCATAGAATAAAACTCATCACCCCCCAAAAATATTTTCCTTGATTGTCAGTAAGTCAGTAGGTGCCTTCAGAAAGGTGTCACCCTTGAGGCTGACACCTAGTCACGAGTAGTTAAGTCAAAGCTAAAGCAGGCTTGAATGTGTTGCTCCCCCCTATGGTGTTGCCAGGTCGCGATAGTGCCTCCTACGGATATGATCATCCAAGTTTTCCTTGCGATTTGTTCGGTGCTGACAGTGAGGACACTCAAAGGGCTTTTGGCCAGTGTGGATTATAAGATGCCTCTTCATTTTGGCTGGCCTCACTAGTTTGCCACAGAGAGAGCAAGCAACCCTCCCAAGCTGTGCTGAGTTGAAGGCAAGCCTCCTCATACTCTGGGGTCGAACAGCCCACTCGATTCTTGTCTGCAACAAGTTGTGCAGAATCAGCAATATACTCCAATAGGCATTGTCGAAATTGTAATGAAGTCTTGCAATCTTCACGTTCTCCACTGTTAACTAAAAGCACCTACCCAAGATAGTCACAAAACTAAACACAAACACTTCAGAGCAGTGCTGGATGCCCAACATCCAACACTCAACCTTCCTTTGTCAAAATGCTGTAGTGGTTTCCTCAAGCAGCAGGTTTTCCACTCACATGAGGTTCTCTTAATGCTGTATGCAATCCTTTTCTACACCTCACCAAGACTGAGAGCTGTCTTCCCAAAGCCAAGGACTAAGTCGCTTCCCTCAACAAGGCAATGTGCCAAATGACGCAGTACATAGATAGCCAGCTTTCATATGCCATTAGTTGCACAATAAAGAAAGAAACTGGTACATACAACACACAAGTACAATTACAAACTTTCCAAGATGCTATAGGGATAGCTACTTAATTTTAAATGCTATAAATGGAAACATGGCCAAAATCAAATATAGAGGCAATGAACTTTAGACAATACTCCAATTCCATCCCATTGTGCTTTGTCACAAGATATGCCACTAGAGTAAGTGAAAAAGATCAGCATACCAGATGCCTCTGAAAAACAACTGGACACTTATATAAAAAAATGGGAGAACTGACGTTAAAAACTGGAGGCACTATCGTTAGTTAGGCATTAAAAAGATAAACCAATTAAGGTTTTCTTTTCCATAAGAATGGCCTAGACAAAGTGCACCACAGCAGTCATAACATTTTACGAATAATAAATCTCCACAAAAAAATAGTTTCTCAAGCTGGCCAAGGATACAAATGGATACAAATGAAAGTATTGGGATGGGTATGTATGCAGCAGCAGAGCCCTGTAGCATCTTAGAAAAGACATACTCTAAACAGATATCCTTGCAGCAAACTAACACACTAATGCTCTGAAATCTTAAGTCAAAAGGAATATAATTTTCTTAATATACTGGCTTTAGTTTGCTACAAAGATCAAAACAACTCATTCTCATTATGGAAGGATTGACAGGCATGACTAGAAGCATCAGGCATAGGGTTGATAATATTATGTATAATCAAATTACAGGAAGACTTTTTATAGCAATTATTTTTCTTGTTACCATTTTTGGAGACAAAATTTATCTTACTTGAACAGAAGCCCAATGTTTAATCTTTACTGTTCAAGACTGTGTTTTTATTAGAATTTAAGTTGAAAAGGTATTATTCAAACTCTGTATAAAATGCAATAACTACCTTTTGCAATTGCAATTAATAAAACTATATTGAACCATACATATAATCTACATCAATGAGAATTATTACTGTACTTTAAAGCGGATAAGTTAAGATCCTGTAGCTCAATTACCAAAGGTTGTAGCCACTGCTACAGACAGTACTTGAGTAAGATGGAATCACTGTAAGCTAATACAAACTACATGTTGAGTTTGTTACACTACAGCCAAGCCATTTGTCAATTCTTCCATCAGAGTGAAGCATTACCAGTTTGCAACTTTTCCATCATGAAGAAAATGATACTGCAAGAAAGGAATGCAAATAAAGAACTCAGCAAATGACAAAGGTGCTTAGGTTACACTGTAAGATGTAGTGAAGGTAAGTGACAGGTTCAAGCAGAGAGCTTGTGAAGAATAATATCTTTCTTACTACACAAATGTTATCTGGTCTTGATAGTGATCACACAATACTTTCCTCCTCACCTAATCACATTCACCCTATAACTGACGTGAGGACTAATTGACCAAATAACACTGCTGATATTATTGTGTGACATCACTGGTGAGGAGAGGTGAACTAATGCATGGGCAGGTCTTGTCTTGGGGTCTAACAAAACCAATAAATGACTGGTGTATGTCTGAGAATTGATTGAGTGAATATAGGTGAATGATTCACATATAACTATAAATAGCAATTCAGAAAACAAATAGACTTGCCAAAATAACAAACTTCCTTTAGAAAGAAAACTTCAGAAAAACAAAATCTGAGGGGTCAATATGACTGCGTATTCCTTGTTTCCTCTACACTTACTCATTCCAAAACTGATGTTAAGGCATTTAAAGTTACTGGGTCATATTACAAGTTAAACCCAAGAAGTTTCGGGTCCCTACAAAGGTCGGTTTAGGGGCCATATTACAAGTCCAATCCAAGTAGTTTTGGGTCTCTACAGTTATTCATTCCAGGCTCTGTAGAGACCCAAAACTTCTTGGATAGGACTTGTAGTGCTGCCCCTAAACCAACCTTTGTAGGGACCCAAAACTTCTTGGGTTTGACTTGTAATATGGCCCACTGTTCTGTAAACAAGACTATTGTATGATACACCTTCCTGAGCAGAGGCAAGGGAAGGGAAGAAGAAAAATATGACTCCTCTCCTGCAGTATACTTATTATTAGCAAAGTAAAAACATATCCATAAATGAAGATGAGCCTTAAATTAATAACAAATCTAGGAATTCAACACTTGACTGTTAAGTAAATGGCAACAGCTAAGTGACATAATTGAATTTCATCTTTCTTGCAAAACTATCATCCAACAATAAGGCATTAGAAAAGTGACTGGTAATGCTTCACCATTTCAAAACAAAAGTTAACACTCACCCCTGGTGGATTATCCTGAGAGGAAGGTTGCTGAAAACCCAGCCCAGAGAAACTCCCAGGCAAGGACTGACTATCCCCCTGCCAGCCAGACACATCCTGTACCCAAAAAGGAAAAAATTCCATCACAACTTACCAATAATAACAAGTTACAATTAGTGAATGTATAATGAAAGTTTGTTTCCTTTCCCATATTTGTTTTCTTTTGAATGTAATAACAGTACATCTGGATGTGCACTCACCGGCTGAAAGCCTGAGGGTCCAGCAAAGGCATGGTGGTAGGAAGCTGAAGTGCTTGCGAGGGCCCCTGAAGCTGCCTGCTGAAGGAACTCAGGCAGGTCATTACTCAGGTCCCCTCCCAGGTCACCCCCACTGTTCTCCTCCTTGTAGCCGTCCCCACTCATGTTATAGGAATCCCTCTGCATGTCATCCGTTTCCTCTTCCATTTCCACCTTGACAAAGGTGGGCGTCTCTTCTCCTCTGTACTGGTTAGTGACTTCATGCTGGTCGGGCAAGGGTTGTGATGACTGAGATGACTGATGAGGCAACTGTTGTGAGGACTGGTGGGATGGCAGGTGGGAGGCAACAGGAGATTCCGCCGGAGAGGAGAGGGGACGGCTATCACGGTCCTCCGGCATGAGGGACTCCTGAGAGGTTCTAAGGGGGGAAGGACTTAGTCGCTGGCTAATGGGACTCTTTGGTCTGGAGGAAGGTGGAGGAGGGGTGTGTAAGCCACCTCCTGAAGATGGGGGAGGTCTCACATCCTCCCTTCCATCCTCACCCTCGTCTCTACGTTTTCTTTTGGAGGGGGGGCTGCCACTACCACCCTCCCTCCTGTTAGTGTCAGTCCGAGAGGAAGAGACTGAGCCTTTCTTAGGAGGCTCATCATCAGGTACTGCAAGGCCCTTGATTCTAAGGTTTTCCGCTGCCTTAATCAAAGACGCTAAGTCACTTTGTCTCACATTCACTTCACCAAGGTACATATAATCTAGCAAGGCCTCCAGGTCCTCACTCTTGATGTCTTTCAACACTATAACCGGGCTTTTACAAGCAGTCTTGTCAAACATGGCACAGAAGTAATCACTACATGTTGAGAGCACCAACTTGTGCACACTGTAAAACTTGCCATCGCACGCCAAAGTTACATCCGTGTACGCTTGCTGAAAACAGAAACAACAAAAAAAAATCAACATCTAATATATTAGAAAAACTGAAATTAAGTTAACAGCATCATGCAATAAATTTCACTGCATTTTTCTCCTAGTTGTAAACTAAGCTTGGAACGCTGAGTAGAGGCTGAGCTTACCTTATCCCTGAGCACTCCCAATATATGTAGAAACGTGGAACGGTGATTGTTCCACTTTAATGATAGTAGTTCCTCCATGTTAACCTGTAAAGACAAAACACCAATAGTAACATGAATGTCGTTGTCCCTTGTTACTGTACACTGATAAATCATCAACCCCTTACTATTTCCCACACATGTAGGATGGAACAGATGAGACCTGGGAAGACATCTGCAAAGCCAGAGGGCAAGACTGGTTAAAGCAGCTGCAGTTGAGCAGCATGGTGTAGTTCTGTGAAGTTGTCACACTACAGACAGTCTTAAAGTGTCAGCAAGAGCGTACATTATTGCTTATCATGGAAAATGAAAAAGTTTTAGTTCTGCCTGTGTATGTTGAGCATGTTAAGGAGCCGCAGCTGCTGTGGGTGAGGCAAAGGTCACTCAGGCTGAGGAGAATGAGAACAGATGGCGCCACTACAAAAAAACTTGCCTGCGCCATGACAGGTTGGAGCCGACAACCATCCAGGCCCCCAAAGAAAGAATAACGGTGCTATAGGCTGGCACACAAAAAAGTCTCAAATCCTATTGGAGTATTACTTTATCCTTAACAAAGGATAAAAGGAATGCAAAATTAATACACTTATTATTTAACTTTTTCACTTATTTATGTACACCTTGATCATTTAATTTCGGCACGCTATACCTTTTGGAAAAAACTCTTGTCTAAACTACAATATATTGAATTTGAATTCTGTCAGCTTTTAAGGGTTTTAGATAAAAAACAATATAACAAACCTCAAGTCATATGATACATTAGAAATTAGCATCGGCTTCTGCAATTTTTTAGTGGTTAAACAATTAAGCTAACTTTTTAGTTAGTTGATTAGCAGTTAAAGCAGCAAATCTTTCAGTTAGCTGTGCTCAGCACTGAACAATAGCCAACAAGATGCCAGATGCACAACCAATTCACTGGTGGCTGCAATGACCCCGAGATGCTGGCTTCTCCCAAACCGTTTGACTCCTGCCAACTGCCTCTGCATGGCACACAGCAAGGCTCTCTCACTCAAGTTACTCTGTTACCCAAGCAACATGATGGGGGAGCATGTGACCTTCCATCACTAATCCTATGAATGCATACCTATTTTATCTTGACTCATATTTCAAGCACTTTCCCCACATTTATTCTTTTAATCATTTAATTTTGCATTCCATCCCTAAAATAGTTAGAGAACCTAGATTTTGGAGTTGGACACCCCCTCACTCACTAACAAGCCAAGTACTGAATCAGCCAACTAGGTCGCCCACCCACCAAGGGACTCAAAAGCACCACTGCTCCACATTCACAGCTCGAGGACTCGGGCATTAATGTAATGCAAAGTCACCGCCAAAGTGCTTGTTGACCTTCCGGCACAGCACACAACGCTAGTCTCCAGACATTCTAGCGTGTACAATAATTGTTCCACTACACACTAGTACACAGGCATAATATATATCTATTCAAATTGTAGGTTCTGAAGTATACTCCCTCTATATATGACCTACAAATATGAGGATACTGAGCTCTTTTAACACAGGTCAAGTATTATGACTTTGGCAAAGCAATAAAAAATTTAAAATTAAGAAGTCATTTACAATGAAGAACATCACTTTTTTTTTTCTTTTTTTTTTCTTTCTTTTTTTTTACCCTTAGAGTACGGGTGGCGATGTATTTCTCTGGATGGTTTGCACGGGGAAAATTTAGAGATATAAAAGAGGTGGAAATGGTGTCTTTGCAATAACTGTGTATTTATCTAGTATATATGGTGGTCTAATAAAACTTCTCTCATGATAATAATAAATAAGTTACGACAGCCGAAAATATTGCGCATTTTCTCGTGGCTGTGACAAGTCACATGGAAGCACCCCTCTCGCTCTCTCACTCTCTCTACCTACTTGCCCCTCCCTCCTCTGTCAATGTCACTACCATAGCAGTCATCAGTCACTGTCACTGATTCGCCCGCGTTCTACTTCCGCCCGGAGCAGAGGAATTGCTTGACGCATCACAAGACATGCCAGATGTATTCCGAACAAAAGTGGAAAATGATCTGTGGCCTTCGGTAGTCCGCGCGCTGGAGACGAATGAGTGTATATGGATGCCAGATGCCTCCACCATTCTTCTGAGTCAAGAACTGCCGGTATATTTGAAACGTAGAGAGCGTAGAGTGTGATAATTATATATATGATCCCCGTACGGGTGAGGCATGTGGTAGCGCACTTATATGTACGATAGCCATAATCTAAGGGTTAAGCAATGGGGCTCATTCTCTATGAACATGAACCACTGGAGGTTGAGATGATTTTAATTTCTATAAAAAGTAAAACCAAGTAAAGTTAGTACCCCTGGTAAAATCAAATTAATCTTCAATTTATTTTGTCTCTTCCATCTTATAAGACATTGCTCATTTTTCCTGTACAACATTGATCACCCATTCCTATTTTTTCCTTTGTAATAATGAGACCAGAACCACTGCAGTCATGGACCTATTCAGGGCCTCTAGTTACTTGACCAGTATCATTTTAATTGTAAATCAATAACAATGTATAATGTACCATAATTCAATATCCTGAAAACTCGACAAATATTAGGGCATTTACAAGACAAGAATTTAAATTTTCTAAAGTTATTTAATAACCTAAGTACGTAATATCCTTCAATTCTGAAAATATAATAAGATACTTAAATTATTATATTTATAAATAGAATATTGCTACTCAGAAAATGAATTACAGAAAAAAATCTTAGAGGTCGACTGTTTACAAGGAAAATGGAATGGCAGCTACCACCTGGAATTTAATTAAGTTAAATTATCTATTATATATTCACATTAATTATTAGCAAGCTGACCCTAGAATTTTTTTCAAGGGATGTGTAATGGAAGCAAGCTGTGACTGAGCCATCATTATCGGTCTAACTTGGCCCGGGAAGAGAGCCTGACACCCTCTTGACAATCGCCCAAGCAGAAGGAAACCTTGACCTTCACAAAGCAGTGGTCCCAAGACACGAACATCTTGGTGATACATCTACCCTGGGAATGCTGGATGAAGGATGTAAATAACCCTACAATGAAAACAACCGAAATCGAAAATAACCCTACATTACTGTATCAGGGCAGCACTGACAGGAAGTGAACTGCTAGACCCTAACACAGAATAATGGCACAAAGACATGTCAGGTAAAAAATTATAGAAAAAAAATATAGAAATAATCAGTAAAAAATGATCCAACCGAGAAAGTGAAACTGACACTAACTAAAAATACCAGAAAAAAAATAAGTACATAAAAAATGGGCTGTAGAATGAAAAAAAATGACAATAACTATAAAATGAGAATAACAATAAAATACACAAGAGAAAAGCTGCAATAAAGTATACGCTACAAAATAACCACATAAAACACGAGCTAAATTACAATACACGACTATTGGCATATATACAATTATACATATATAGGCATTACCCAGTCATCCACATATCACACTAATACTCCACGCATCCCACAAACACACAAACACAGCCCCAGGAGCACAAACACCTCACCAACACTCAATAACCCACGCCTTCCATGACCCCGCCGCCTCTCTGCCCCCGGTGGTCCAAGGTGCCCCAGGGGTCACGCCTCCGCGGCACCACACACCCCCTTCCCCTGCCACTCCCGGCCCTGCACAGCCCCCCGTAGCACACTCACCACCACCCTCAGCTCCTCCCGCACCCTTGCTCACGCCGGGGCAAGGTAACGACGTCCAGGCAAGGAGAAAACACTGACCTTAAGGGACTAGACAACCGCCTCCAGAGTCTCGGCCATTTTCTCCTCAGCTTCCCGTCAGTGTTGCCAATCCGCAGACGCCCAACGGCATCGCTACTTTTATATTTTTTGTCCTGGGTTTCCTTTGTCGTTTGTCTTCTCGTTTGATTAGTTGTTTGGGTTCCATGGGGGTGTTATGCGGTTCCTCTTTGTTTTTGAGGTGTTACAAGAGATGGTGTGATGGTAATCGAGGCCGTTATGTAACATTTTCCAGTCTCGCTACATTGCCCAGTTTGTCCTGATCAATAATTTGTATTCCATTGCGGGGTTATTCAGCTTCCCCTTGTGGCCAATCAGTTACCTTCGATAACCTGGTAAATGACAAAAAGGAGTTACGCAACACAGCTAAATGACAATCTTCCAGACACGCTACGTTTCCAGTTTTGCCTCAGAATATACCGCCATAACCCTTTCTCACTCAGTCTTTCTGTCTCTTTGTAGTCTTTCGAAGTCATATACAGCAAGGGGCGACTCTCCAGCATAAGGCTCTAATCCACGGGCCGAAGACGAGCAATGCCAAGTCTTTATTGATCCAGTGCATGAAAATGGATGAATGCGGCGGGAGGACCAACGCCCTCCTGTATTCCCTTGCCCTGCCTGAGCCGCTTCGGTACTAGAAGGCCCTGGCTAAGAATGTTTGCTTCCTCAGATCCCCACCTAAATATCCCTAAAAAGGACCTCTAAGCAGCTGGAATTCCCTTCAGAGCATCGTTTAATACCACACGTAGCCTAAAGGTGATCAATGGTTATGATGGCGCTCTGCTCTTACGTCTTGGGGTGCGAGAGGAAGCAGGAGATAAAAAAAAAAAAAAAAACGGGAATAGATCTATATTACTTACATAGTCTGTCTGATGCTTATTTACGTTACCATATGTCAGCGATAGATAAAGGACTCAATTACTATTTATTTAACATCAATAGCCAGAGTTAATTAACCAATATGCAGTCACGAAGAGATGACGAGAAGTATAATTTTTGCATACAATCTTAGGATCAACATAACTAATGGCCTATTCGGGAAGAAAGAGGGGAAGAAACTCCACCATTTACTAGCTGTCACAAGGATCCTATAAACCTCTACCGTAGATTATTTGTCAGGAGAGCAGGTAAGACTTTCCTATAAAGCGGTCACATGTTATCCTTTCTTTATGTGTGTGTGTGTGTGTGTGTTCGTTACACGCAGAGGTCTTGTGGGAGCATAGTAAAGAGAAAAATTCAGGCATTTCATGTGTGTGTGTGTGTGTGTGTGTGTGTGTTGAACCCTAATTATATGATGGTGTATGTAATTGGCTTTTGTAATATCATTCTCCCCTTGAAAAAGTTTATCATAGGAAAGAGTAATTATAATGTGAGATAGGTCCAGATCGATTTTGATTAACGATAAGCGATAAGATTATGATGTTGGTTATAATTCCCATACTGAACAAGTCTTATCGTGAGCTTTGTTTAGTTCCTTTATTTGATATTTTTCCCATTTTTCATGCAATAGGCCTACCTGTATTAATTTGTATTGCTGGGGTAAGAATTTAATGGGGAGCACCACCCCAATATCCTTATAGTTATAGGCTACACGCTATTTTGCAACAATAAAAGCAATCCATGAATCAAACATTTAATGAAGCCAAATATATTCAAACTAACCAGTCCTATATATTTCCCACAGCACTTTTATTCAAACTAATTTAACCTGTACTAAACATTTCCCAGAAGCTATGGACTACACCTGGGTGGAGACAAAGGGTTAAGCTGGAGCCTTGCAAGCCCATTAGATTTATTTCACTATCCATTATTTCATGCATTGCTATAGCCTGTACCGTCCCTTTATGTTTCCCTGTTCTATATTTGCCTCAGAGTGAAGTAAGCTATTACCATTAATATTATTTTTTTTATCATTATTAGGGCAGAAACAAGTTGATAGAATCTTCTGAGTTGTTTGATGTAGTTGGCTGTAATGTCTGAATGGAAACTTCCTCGATTTCACCTCCATTGCAAGAGAGAGAGAGAGAGAGAGAGAGAATAACGTTGACCCGATGCAAGCTTCCCTCTAATGAAGATAATGGCGAGGCTTCCGGGGCTTTCTCCCCCACCTCTGCTTCCTCTCACGTCTTCCTTCCAGCACCAAGACTCAAGGTTATTTTAGGTCGCTAGCATTCGCAACATTCGAGCGTCGCTTTGTACTCTGCCACCTATTTCTAGACTCCACAAGCTTCGTGCATGCATCCCATTATTGGCTTTCATAATGCATAATCAATTCCCAGGGTATAGATTTAATTATTAACGGGACTGCTATTATTGCATGTACCACTTGTACATGATGCGGATTCAAAAGCTGTTTTTTACGAGGCGTCATCCGAAAATACGTTGAAGGTAGTGTCTGGAACTCAGTAAAATCACTTTATCAATAAAGGCAGAGAAACATGTAGCGCTTCTTGAGATTTTATGCTACTTTTATCGAAGATTGGCAACACTGATTTCTTCCCTTTGGCGTCGACTCGCTCCATGCCGTCGAAAAGAATATAATAATTACAGGAACAAATATCTCTGCAAAGTAAGTTTTAGGACAATATTTTATTTCTTATACTTATTTCAATTATGGACACGATAGGCAATTAGAAAAAACATCCAATTAATCTTATTAGATATTAAAATAATATCGGAGCTTGTCAACGAAATCAGCTAAAATACTTTAAAAAATACAGTAGCCTCAAATGAGATATTTTCTATAATAATCTATATCATATTATCATTATAATACATAAACAAAAGGCTAAAAATTGAAGAAATAGTTATAATAAAAATATTTGGTTAGTTCAAATATAGTCGGAGCTTGAGTCTCCACCGCTGCAGGGGAGGCTGCGGGGATGACGCGGGCATAACAATGAATTAAAGCAAAACTAGACACAACAGTATGATTGTAAGCTTTGATTTACCATAGACTAGTGATAGCGTCTTATAAACAAAAAAATCATGGGGATTATGAAGTGTTAAAATAGACGGAGCGTGAATGGCGAGAAGTGGCATCAGGCCAAGGCGCAGGAAGAGACGGTGATAGATTGGATACATTCCGAGAAGCAGCCCTTGGCCTTGGTCTTGGCTATCGAAGCACTTTTTTTTTTCCCCCTCCCCCCCTCCCCCCAAAAAAGCCGCATATGTTAAGCTAGGTTTGACTTACTAGCATAAATAAAATCTGTTCTTACCTTGTACTAGGAGGGATGCCTGCCCCCTTCGTCCTCCACCTCTCACCTAGGGGGGAGCGTTGCCCCCTCGTGAGATAAGAACTGGCTGAAGCAGCATATCCAGTCTGCGAGGATCAAGGAAAAGGATGGAAAATAAGTGATTCGAGCAAGAAAGTAATAATCATGAAAAATGTAGCACTAAAGTGATTTCCAGTGGGGATCGAGAGATGAGCGTTGGAGAAGCAGAGAGCGTGTAAATAACCAAAAGAGAGAAAGTATTAATATATAGTTGTATAATCACACTCTGTCCTGCCTGGGGGTTGGGATGGCATGTTCCTCCCTTCTCCCTTGTTGTTTACCTGCAACAATAAACTATCAATCAATCAGAAATTAAGTGGTACGGAAGAGGCAAAAATAAAATAATTAAGTAATAAAGAGAAACACAAAAAAGAAAACTCCAACAAAGTAAGCCGAAGTGAATAAAGAAAACAAGGGAAAACAAAAAACAGAAAAGCAAAAGCAGCTATATATAGTGGAAGCAAAGACGTGAACAGCCAAACAGATCGAACTCATGCAGGGCAGGGTGAAACACATATACAAGTGTACGCACTGAAGTAACTAAGAGTGCGTAATGAAGTATCTAAGAAGCGATTTAAAGCGGTAGAGGTCAAAAATAGATGGTGGGACCTCCCGTGCAGCCAAGATATGTGACAGCCGGGGTGTGGATGAAACTGTGGCACATGTGATACTGGTGTTTGGGAGGTACCAGAGAGAAAGGACGGATCGAGATGATGAAGGTGGCACTGAGTGAGATGTGCTAGGATGTGAATGGGAGGATTGCAAGAACAGAGAGGGAATGTATGTTAATTGCTGCTGCTGGGCCAGATCTCGAGTGGTGAAGCAAATGAGAGAATTATAGAAGCCATGAAGAGTTTTCTGGAAAAGATGTGGTGTGCAAGAAATAGGGAATAAGAAGATATTGATGGGTACTACTTGTCTTTCGGCTCTTTCCTACCATTGTATCTTTTTAGTTTCATGGTGCTACCTATATATACACATGTATTACTAGTTGTATAATCACATTCTGCCCTGCCTGGGGGTTGGGATGGCATGTTCCTCCCTTCTCCCTTACTGTTTACCTGCAGCAATAAACTATCAATCAATCAATCTTTCTTTTTACAGGTTGTGCCGCTATTAAGGCCTGCCTCTCCAACGGGTCACATTTACAGCAAGAGCAAGAGCAAGAGTTGGCCTCAAAATGCACCCAATCCAGCACCGTCCTCAAGGCGCGGGAAGGAACAGACGCGGAGGAGGCACAGGAGCGGCCGTCCACAAGAGGCCTCATGTCTTGCACGCCCAGATAACTAGTCGCTGTGGAAAGGTGAGCCAGCGCCAAGTGAACATGTACAGAATAACCTATAATACACTATAAGATTCGGGAGGCTTAATATCATCCCTAAAACAATCAATGGTAGTTGTGGAGTCCCCGTGACGCAGCAGCAGCAGCAGCAGGAGCTTCCGCCATGTGCGTTGCCAGAAAGCTCATTACACGCCTTTATTATTTTTTATTCCTGCTTTACTCTCGGTTTATTTGCGGATTTAGGATCAGTAATGCCATGAGGGAAGGATATAAGTTGTGCCAGGGCGGGAGAAAGGGGGAGCTGAGGTTTGAGGTATTTATTTTTTAATTTTTAAGTAAGGACAGAAAGCTCACCATAAGCTTTTATGCTTTGATTTCCTACTTCACTGACAGTTTGACAGGTTATTTTGTGGATTTTGGATCAATAATACTGGAAGGAGGTTGTGAGGGGTGCCAGGGCGGGGGAAAGTGGGAGCTGAGGTTTGAGAGGTATGCGCAGAGGTTTCCAGAAAGTTCATTTATACGTTGTTATTACTTATTTTTACGTGACTGACGGTTTATTTGTGGATATAGGATCAATAGTACCATGAGAGGAGGCTGGGAGATGTGCCAGGGCGGGAGTAAGTGGGAGGTGAGATGTGAGGGGTATCTGCGCAGAGGTGAAAGCCCGGTGAAGAAAAGCTTTATCGGGGGGGTGCCAGAAAGCTCTCACGCTCATTGATTCGTAAGACTTTCCCTCCGTGTTTGTGATGCTGGGTGCGAGGTACTGCGTGAGGGAGATCCGCGAGGTGTGCCAGGGAGGGTGAGGGTGAAGGGAGAGGTTACGAGAAGGATCTGCGCATAGGTGAAAGGTGGAAGGAAAGTCTTGATTAGGCGGCGGTCTCAGAGGGACCAAGAGGGCGCGCGCTTCCCTTCCCTCCTCTTCCCGGTCTTTGTTCAGCTCCTCCTCCTCCTCCTCCCGCACCCACGCCACGCTACGCACATCCTCTCGCCCCTATGGTACGTGACCCTCGCCTGGAAACAAAGGAACACCGTGCTAGTAACGCAAATAGCAGCCTCCAGGGGCCTTCAGGTACTCTTGGGGCAGGCAGCGTTGGCCCTTATCGATTAGAGGCAACGTAATGGACGCCTGAAAGAGTCCTATTTTTCCCGCGGCTTGTGTGAGGTGCGCGCGGAGGCTGTGCCGTGTCGGGAGCCGCTGTAATGGAGGATCGTGTCATTGTTGTGTGTTGTGAGGACTTTTGTACACTTGCTGTTATCCCCCGCCGGTGCTCGTGTGCGTAACCATGCTGAGTGCTCGTAGCGAGGGGGATTGAAGAAACGGTTGGGACTGCATACCTGCCCGCGGGGATAAGGTGACCTGACGGGTAATATATGACTTGCCTTTGAAGCATTTTTGTCATGATACGATTGTTTCACATCCTCATTAGTGCTCCCTTATGTTGTGGGTCTGAACATTTTTAAATTGTTGACTCATGAAACCTCTACAATCATTTCTTAGGCAGGAAGTTATGGGAGAGGATTCCTGTTACTGAGTTACACGGCACTGTACACGGTAATTTTTCCTCTTAAGTTGCACCTACGGCAGGGATCAGCAGCTCAATGCTACGGGAGTCATCTCTTGTGATTTAAATAAAAAAGAGCCACACTGCCAAAATTTGGCTTTAATACAAATCTTCCTTAGAAATATGAGAATAGTTATACATATATATATACCGACTCGGTAAGGAGTGGCTCTCCCGTCACGCTGGTCGCGGGTTCAATCCCAGGCAGCCGGGGAATACCCTCTCCTTGTGATCAATTTCTCGTGTGTTTCGATACACGCTGAGGACGTGTGGGACCGAGAGAGTAATAGAAAAAGAGAATAGAAAATCTCTTCGTCAAACCTAAACTTCTATAATTCATTTAAATCAGTTAATTTCCAAGGAAGAGGTATGTAAGGCTGCAGTAATACTTGCTACGGATGAACCCACCATTGTGTTGGTTAATTGTTAATTGAAAGTCGTGGCAATAAAGTTGCGTTACTTTGTGTGTAGCCAACCACAACACAACCTAAGATTAGTCTAGCTATTAAAGCTGCACCCTAAATCACCCTGTCTCCCAATCCATTCTTTTCCCTTATTTGATAGAAAAAATATATTATAGCTATTAAATGGATGGAAGGGGAAAAAATAAAAGTTCAGGAGGATAACACAATATTTTGCCTCGTGTAAAAAAAAAAACTTTTACAATTGGCTCTCCACAGTTATTGTTGCAAGTCGACAAAAACATCTCATTACTTTAACTACAATGATGGTGAAATATAGTGGCAAGGATGAGGCACCTAGTTTTCTTCATCTCATCTAATTAATGTTTGTGGTTTGCAGCAGTCATGGAGGAGTTACTCTCATTGAAGTGGAACAACCACCGAACCACCTTCATCCACATATTGGGAGTTCTCAGGGACAAGGTAAGTAATGACTTTTGTTGTGAATTGTTGTTCAATATTGATTTTCTTACATTTCGTCAGGTATTTTGCGTCCATAGCTTGACAGTTCTTTTCTTTTCATTTTCAGCAAGCGTACACAGATGTGACACTAGCGTGCGATGGCAAGTTTTACCAAGTGCACAAGTTGGTGCTCTCAACATGTAGTGATTACTTCTGTGCCATGTTTGACAAGACTGCTTGTAAAAGCCCAGTTATAGTGTTGAAAGACATCAAGAGCGAGGACCTGGAGGCCTTGCTAGATTATATGTACCTTGGTGAAGTGAATGTGAGACAAAGTGACTTAGCGTCTTTGATTAAGGCAGCGGAAAACCTTAGAATCAAGGGCCTTGCAGTACCTGATGATGAGCCTCCCAACAAAAGTAGTGGAGGTTCAGCGACCTCTAGGGGGGACACGAGGAGGGACGGAGGGGGTAGCAGCCCTCCTGCAAAGAGGAAACGAAGGGAAGAGGTAGAGGATGGGCGGGAGGACGTGAGACCCCCTCCCGCCCAGTCTGGCACCCTCCACACCCCCCCTCCCACCAGACCAAAGAGCCCTGTGAGTCAGAGGCTAAGTCCCTCCCCACACAGAACCTCTCAGGAGTCCCCAGCGACAGAAGATCGCACCAGCCGTCCCCTCCCCTCACCTGCGGAGGCCACCGGGGCCCACACAGCCTCCCAGCCCCAAGGCCAGTCCGCGGTGAGCCAGTCAGTCAGCAATCAGTATCGGTCCGAAGACACTCCTTCCTTCGTCAAGGTGGAGATGGAGGAGGACCACGCAGAGGACCTGCAAGGGGACTCGTACGACCTGGGTCCTGACGGTTACAAAGAGGAAGGGGATGACTCGGGTGGTGGCGCAATGAACAATGACTTACCAGAGTTCCTACAAGCAGCGGCCTCGGGCTCCCTGGCCAGCAGCTCCACTTCCTTCCCCCACCACTCCTTTGCGGGGCCATCTGGCTACCAGCCGGTAAGGTGCTTCACTAACGTGCAGGGCAGGGCCGTACTCGAGTGCATGATCTTTATACTAACTGTTTTAGCTACAAGGCATTAAGATAATCGTGTTTTCTGACTGAAATATTTTAATGACATTGGTTATAAAAGAATAACCCAAATTTTAGTACTAAGAAATTTAAAAAAAAATCCCATCCATGTATGGTTGGGATAATTTGATCTTTTAAATTTTTTCTTAATGACTTATATTTCTTATAATGGTTATCTATTGTTATTTTTCTGCCAGGGTGACTTGGCTGGGTGGCAAGGTGATGGCTCATCCATAGGGTTTCCTCCTCACCTTAACTTTAGCACCTCAGAAAGTTCTAGTCAACAGAATGCACCTGGGGTAAGTGTTGCTCTCAACTTGTTGCTTTCCCATGACCTCACCAGCCAGTAATGCTTCTTTGTCCACCATGATGTAGGGAACAGGGAGAATGATCACCTGTAACACTGAATGTCCTTGTGCTGTGATCTGCTCTGCAATGTCACACCTCAGAGGCCTGGGAAAACAGCAGGGCTCAGATATAACTCGGTTAGTCCAGCATAAAATACCAAATCCAGCTACAGGTAGAAGTCATGCATATCGGTGCTATTATTTGATTACCCTGATGTGGCACTGTGGATCTTTGTCATTAGATGAAATAGACATCAGCTGCTGTGGGGTAAAAAGCTTTGGAGATAAGCACAGTAGATGCATGTCCTTCACTGCCAGTCAAAGGGATTTAAGTTCAGTGGTTAAAGGCATCCTGGCATGTGACACCACTGTAAGAGAAGTAGGCATCAAACTACTCATAGATTTGTCTGTTGGAAATACTAGGTTTTTACAAAATTATATCCTTAGAGCAATGAATTCTTACTCACCACAGGCTCAATGGCCAATGCAACGGAAATGAGCACCAAGACCATGCGCAGCTATAGCATATGCCTCCAGCTTTACCTTTATCTATTTCCTGCTAGAAATACCATGGGTCCTCTTGTTCATGAGCACTGAGGCCACCAACTTTACCCGTACCTTTTATGCTGCCATTTCAGTAATGAAAGAAGTCAATTAATGAATACCTTAATTTTTTTGTGGCACAAGAATAATTAGTTAATAGGTAGCATTGCCATCAAAAGAGTTGGAGTACAGATCGTAACTGATGCACTGGTATTAGCAAAGAAGTCTGTGGCTGGAGGTATGAACTCTATGTATTTAAGATGCGCTTGTAATCCCCAAATGAGCTCTCAATGATGTGGGCTTATTTTTTCTATCATGGCAGCACTTGTACACCTTACTCTGAATTAACGTTGTGCCATCTTTCAGCAGGTTCTGAGACCTGTGTTTCTTGGTATCACTGGGTTTGCTTGTTAAGGTGCCTCCAGGGAAATGCTAGGTCAATGACATGAGCACAAATATCAGTGTTATCAGATTAGACATCCTTTCCATTTGAAATATTAAAACACAAAACATTACTGGCTGTGTGACAGGTTCATGGTTTTAAGATGTTTCCTCACCTTATAATACACTTGAGACCAGATACTACTGTAGTAATCATATGAGTTGAGAGCAAAAAAAAAAAAAGGGCTGCCCTCCTTTGTTGGGCAACCTTGCACCTGCAGATTTAGGCAGGCAGGGCTGGCCAGGACTGGCTTTGGGCTGGCAGGGCTGATGGCAGGCTAAGGAAACAAAATGGTAAGTTGTAGTATACAAGTTATGTCTGGTTTCAGGTGTCCTGCTCATTAATGTTAATTCTGATCAATCAGACCTGCTTGGTCCCTGTTACTTGGTGAGGTTTCATCTATAGAGATCAGAAACTATAACAATGGCTTCCCATTATTCCAAAACTTGAGTATGCTCCTCTCAGTTATGTGAGATAAATATTGTTACTAATGGCAGGGTAATATACAGTACATGCCTTGGAAATACAGGTTAGTTGTGGGATTTCAAGATGTAAGTTTAGGTGTAGGGAGTCTAATAATGGCATCCACATTCTTGATGAAAGGTTTGTGATATTAGGCTAGTAATCAAGGTTGGAGGCTAGGCATAGTGCTTGCTCTGTTGACCTGCCTTGACAAATTAGTAGTGGAGATATGGATCATGGCCTCGGGTATTGAAATGTGTGAGTTTTCCTGGGATCTGGCAAGTCATGTAGTAACTGCAAAGTTGAACCAAATTTTTACCTGTAACACTGCAGTGTTAGTGCAAAATGCTCTTCTGAATAATGGCAAGAAATACAAGGCACCTAATAAAAGGCAACATATTGAAAATAGTTGGGAATTAAATCAAACTTTAAGATTAGAATATAATTATAGAGATGATAACCTTCAGAGAGGCATAATCTCAAAGGAAAGTTAAAGGGGATTTTGATTAGTGGTGATTGTCATGTACTGAATATTTGTGGTGCTGGTTAGTTGATTGAGGTTTGTCATTTTGCACCTTATCAAATGGTGTGAATTAGATGGTTGCATTTTCATTGTAAGATTTGGTTTGATGAGAATGAGTCAAGTAATTGAAACACCCATCTTTAATGACCATTCTACAATAAATACAGACAAAAAAGGAGGAGTGTGCTTTTTAGGAAGTTCAGGTGATGCCTCTGCTACAGTAACATGGTCATAGCTTGCTTTTTTGTGGGTTTGAAGGGCTGAACCTTGCACTGATCGGTTTTCAAATTCTAAGCTAGCACTTGGTGCCTTCCCTAGACCAGTAATGAGTGCCTTTGCCAGAGACGTGCACTTTACATGTCAAGCCAGCTAAGTGAGCATATTAGTTTGAGATCATTCATTTCTAGTGTGAATTTTCATTTCTTGATAGGTTAACATGTATTCAGCTTTGCAATGCACCGTGATAGGTAAATTCTGACAAGTAGTACAAAATTGGTAGTCAGGTGTTGAGTTTCTTTGCATTATAAAATTCTTAATGTTAGCTTTGATGTAAGGAGTAAGCCAGATTACAGTTAAATAGGTTTATATTCACATTGGAGGGATGGTGTGAGCTTGGGTGGTGGTGGTAGTGATTGGTGGTGCATGGCGGGTGTAGTCATTAACCCGGGAGCTGGGTATCAGGTTCCACCAGCAAAACTGTGAGATTGGAGCTTTCAGTCATTCAATACTTGATGGTGAATACCAAGCCTCATTGTTCAGTTTCCTGATCTCGGTAGTTGTAGGGTATTTATTGTTGTGTTCAGAGGATGACCAATCATTGAGTCAAATTTTATGGTTTTTATTGCCATATTTTTGTAGCTAAAATGTGTCAATAATTCATCTGGACACAACTAATATAGTACATTTCTTATATAATTAATTTTGCATGTGCATATGTATACACATTTGGAGTATACATATGTATATGTAAGTTTGCATGCATTATTAGAATTTGGAATATTCCTCAGTGTGATTAAAGTTTTTTTGGTTGGTGTTGATATGTCAAGTTTGAAAGGCAAATGCTGAGGAATGTTTCAATGATGGATGTGTATCCTCTCCTGCTGTCATTGTTTGGTGAAGTTGTCTTACTATAACAAAAATGAGCAATGCTATACACTTGTCTGCTGCATCTTGTTTACTCAGGGGTGGGAGGTGATGACGCGATCGCTGTGTTATTAGTAGCCTCGAAACTTGCGGAAGAGAACCTTGATAAGCAACAACAAGTTTGCTTACAAGTCTTAATAAATCAACTTCGTAAACTGTTTCTCAGAATCTATGGATTTAGTACAACTGCCTATAGATCCATACACAAGCCCATTGAATAGATATCCTGTGAACCTATAAAAGTCAAAGGGAGGGTGGGAAAACATCTGTACATACTGTTAGTGGTTGCAGTACCGTATATGAGACGGCAAATATGTGTTGGGGGTGGTGGGACATTGATGCTCTGGGGACCCTTTGTATTCTTGTTACACGCCTTGTACTGTGGGAGGGTGGGGTGTTGATGTTTTCTGTGATTTCTAAGTGAAAAGACATGTCATGTGAGTGTAACCACTGTTGTATCGTTGCCATCAGCAGGGAAGAGGGAGCTTCTTTGCGTTGTCACAGTGATTACTTGTCCTATCAGTTAGTCTTGAAAATGCCCTAGAAGTACTCTTGCTGCGATCATGGGGCATGAAAAGATATGTTCTTGACATATGTTCATGAAGGATTGCACTAGCTTTTTAGTGTGTGCTAGCTACTAAACATAGAGGGCAGTAAATGTCTGTTGTGTGAAGTGTGTTGGTGTGTGAAACATTTAGCACTCGCTTGATGTTTGCTTTTTCCCATGTACTCCGGAGTAAGACGTTGCCGTATTTTGCAGGGCATGGGGATAGGTGAAGTCGGTGCTATTGGAAGTTTGAGTCTTAGTAGACTGAGGGCAGTTGTGAGTTCCCACTACAAGAGACACTTGTGTTCCCACTGTGGCAAGGGATTTCAGTCCCCGAAGGACCTGCGACGCCATGTCATGACCCACACTGGGGAGAAGCCATATCTCTGCCCTTACTGCAATCACAGAGCCAATCAGAAGAGCAACTTGAAGTCTCACATGATGTGTGTACACAATAAAGAGCTTTTGTGAAGCATCCCAATGTTAGCAAAGAGACTGACAACAAACTGCTTGAGTCATCTAGGCCAGAGGTAAACCTTTCTCCTGTAGAGTGAAGGGTGATACATGAGTCCTGCAGACACTGGTGCTCATTATGTTGAGAAATTTTCAGTTATGACCTGAGAGTAAGACCTTGCCATATTTTTCAGGGCATGGGTGTTCGTGAAATGGAAAGATTGAGTGACAGTAGACTGAGAGTCCTCTTGGGTTCCCACACCAAGAGACACATTTGCTCCCACTGTGGCAAGATCTTTCAGTCCCCCAAGGACCTGCGAAGACACATTCTCACCCATACTGGGGAGAAGCCCTACCCCTGCCCTTACTGCAGCCACAGGGCTGCTTTGAAGGGAAACCTCAAAGTGCATGTTATCACAGTTCATGGAAAGGACTTCAACAGAGTCAAAGAGTTGGTGCAAGGACAAGATCATGGACATGGAAGCAACATGTTGTAATCTTTTATTTCTTGTAAGTTTAGAGCTAAACTAGGTCATGAATTTCACATTATTTAAGCTTGTCCTGGTGTGTTACAAATATAACCAGGAGTTTTCGCATACTTTGTGGTTGTGTTTAGTTTGGGGCATTGGGACTGTTTGTGTTCCCAGGAGTGGCCAGGGCTATCTGTCAATGGCCCTGCAACTCGTACGCTGGCCAAGTGACTCAGGGAGGGTGCGTTGTCATTGCAGGGTGCGGACGCCGTGCACCTAGCAGGTCTGAGCCCGCGTCGCCTGTTGTCTCTCTCCAGACGGCATCCTTGTGCTCAGTGTGACCGTGCCTTCAGCAGCCTCCGGGACCTGAGCCGGCACTACCTTACCCATACGGGGGAGAAGCCTTTCCAGTGCCCACATTGTCCACATCGGGCCAACAGGAAAGGGAATCTGAAGACCCATATACGAGCTCTTCATCCAGATATTGTTGTGTAGTTTCCCTGGTTCACTATATATTTTTATTGCGAGGGATCTTAGGGACAGGGAAGCACTCTTTAGTTTTTTTGAAGTGATTTTTGTGTTAAAGAAAAAGTGCACACATGTATTTGATTCTCCATAATTTGAACAATGACAAACTGCAACTTTATGCTGCACTTGTGATGAAAGGAAGGTCATTTAAAGAGCTGTCAGTATGTAGGTGGTAAGAAATGGTAAAGTTCTGAGGCCAAGATGTGTTGATGTTTTGCAGGCGGTGGGTGGCGCCGTCAGTGGTCTCTTTGTTCAGTGTCCAGCTTGTGGGAAAAAGTGCTATGGTCGAAACCGCAAGCAGAACATGGTGCACCACATGGCCACCCACAGCCGGGAGCGGCCGGTTACCTGCCATTACTGCCCCTACCGTGCTGCTTCTCAGTCCCAGCTGTTCAGACACATCACAATGTTACATCTCAACACAAGCAGATCTTTCGCACCTCACACAACGAGCAACTGATGCTTTGGGCTTCATTAAGGGGTTTTGTGATACAACTTGGCAAAGCTGAAGACATGGAGATGGATAGACAATAGTCATTAGCACCTTTGTGGCATTCTGTGGCAGGTAAGGTTATTATACACCATGTTGGAGCTGGACAGCTGAGTGAATCTCTTCGCCTTCTTGCAGGCATCAGGAGAGTTGCCGGCTGGGGTGAGGGACGGCCCCCATGGCCAACTTGGCCAGGGTGACCTGCATAGGGCCTTTGATGTTGCTGGGGCAACATCCATTGCGGGACTTGAGTGCCCAGTGTGTGGCAAGCGGTTCCAGGGTCGTAATCGGCGCCAGAACCTTGAGCACCATCTGGTAACTCACACGGGTGAACGCCGCTTCCCTTGCCCGCTGTGTCCTCACCGTGCTGCTCACAAGTGGCACCTCAAGACCCATCTTCTCCGTCGGCATGCCCAACACCCAGCTCTGGCCCAGTTGACAGGCACGACAGCTCAGCCTCCAGGCAACATCCAAAGCTATGTTGAAGGCCAAAGTCAGCAAGCTCGTGTTTAACTTGATGAATTATGTATGTATTGTCAGAGGAGTTGTTTAAGGTTAGCAGTCGTCTTAGATGCGCAGCCAAGGATTGGAGGAATCCTTAGTGAAAGATGCATGTTATTATGTTGCAGACGTGGCGAGTCCCCTCACTCACCTGCGATGTGTGCGGCAAAATGTTCTCGGGGCGCAACCGTCGGCAAAACCTGCAGCAGCACCTCATGATCCATACAGGGGCCAAACCCTACTCTTGTCCATTCTGCTGTCACTGTACCAACAGGAAAGGGAACTTGGACATTCACATCCTGCGTGTGCATGGTCCAAATGATATTTCTTCTCAGTCATGGAAAGTTAATCCATGAAAGGGTTGGTTTGTCTGTCCTGCGTTTGTCTTCATTGGTTATGAAAAGTTGGGTTGTCAGAAATGGTTGCTTAGATGTCTGAGTTTTCTTGAGATGAACACCTGGTATTGGCTGGTAAAGTGGATGTTACAGGTTCAAGAGGTTTAAAGGGTGAAGACCTGGGAACTGAGACTGTGCCATTTTGCAGAGGGATGATGGGAGTGCTGGTGACGTTATTCTCTGCCCAGAGTGTGGGAAAGCATTCCATGGGCGCAGTCGGCGATGGAAGTTGAATCGCCATATGCTACTCCACACGGGGGAGAAGCCTTACCAGTGTCCCTACTGCTCCCATCGTGCTAACCAGAAAAACAACTTGCTGATGCACATACGCGCCAGGCATGAAGACTGGATTTCATCCTCCCCGAGTGGGGGTGGAGGCGGACTATCATGAGTTGGTTTCTACAAAATTGAGTCGAGGATTTGTGTGCGCTCTTGTGAAGGATCCATAGTGTAGTATTGACTGTCTTGCTTCAAAATCATGAAGTTCCTGTTGGAATCATAGTGAGACTGATCTGTTTTGCAGGGGAAGTGTTCCATGGTAGGTGCAAGCTCAAATGCTGGACAGCCCCTCTCCTCGGCACACTCAGAACCACAAGCATCGTCTAAGTCATGTACAGTCTGTGGCAAACCGTTTGGTGACCGGTCCAAACTGAGAAGACACATGCGTATCCATACCGGAGAAAAGCCTTACCCTTGTCCCTTCTGCCCTTACCGCGCCAACCAGAAAAGCAATCTTAGGACACACATCTATGCCCGCCATCAAGTTGCTTAGTGGTAGTTTTGGAGAATAGTTACTGGCTGTTAATTACTCTGAAAATTTTGATGTTTGAGAACTGGCACAGTAAGTCCTTCATTTCACTGTTTTCTGGTTCTTCCTAAGTAGTGGTTGTAGTGAGGATGAATTGTTTTGCAGGGAAGGTGTTCCATCATGAGTGTGTCCTCAGGCAGATGGCACCATCCCGCTCCACTGACTGAACCACAAGCATCAGCTGCAAATCCTTGTCCAGTATGTGGAAAAATATTTGGAGACTCGTCAAACTTCAGGCGACACGTGCGCATACACACTGGAGAAAGGCCATACGCCTGTCCCCATTGCCCTTACAAGGCAAATGAAAAGAACAGGCTAAAGAAGCACATGGCTGCCAAACACGAAAGCTAAACACATCAGGGAGGCCTTTATCATTTACAAATTTCTTTTTTATTTTGTTTGGTTTATGATTTTATCAGTTATTTTTATTTAATGAGTCAACAAGTGCTCTTGGGTCTAAGTGAAGACCCGTCGTCAGATAGCTTTGTGGTGGTGTGAGGACCATCGGGTAGTCTGAGTGAGGGTGTTGTGTTTTGCAGGGAAAGTCATCAACCTTCAGAGGGACCTCAGACCTGGGCCACCACCAACCCTCTACCCACTCACAACTACCACAACGGCCGCCATCACCTTCTAAACTTTGCTCCGTGTGTGGTAGAGGATTTGGAGGCAAGAATCGTCAGTTCAACTTGGCACGGCATATGCGTACCCACACTGGAGAGAAACCTTATGCCTGTCCCTTCTGCCCTCACCGAACCACTCAGAAAGTTAACCTTAAAGGCCATGTAATCACCCGTCATGGTAGAGACAAGTGGAATGACATAGCTGTGCAAGGGAGTGATGACTCTGTGATTGGCTGGATAAGCCAACCCTCTAGTTTTGAAGATGATAACTACACTACCTGAAACTTGAAGGCCCATGAGGGTCCTTCCTGAGTCAGAAGTGAAGCTTTAATATGTCTTCACAGCAGCTTGTTGATGTCTTCAAGGTATCCAAGACAACTAAGCTGGCATATTGTGCTTTGCAGGGTTGTGAGAGTGAAGTCCATGGGGACGCCTTCCTTCAGTGCTCGTTATGTGGGAAGGCTTTCCACGGAGATTACCGAAAACGGAACTTGAAGCAGCACCTGACCATTCACACTGGGGAAAAGCCATTTCAATGTCCCTACTGTCCTCACAAATCGAATCGTAAGAGCAACCTGAAGGTGCACATAACTGCTGTACATTTGAGCAGCATGGGGAAAGGTCACTGATACAAGGTATCCATGTCGTGATTTATTCATAGTTATGGCTATTTTAGTTATAAATTTTAGATTGTGTGTTTGGTTATTTTTGCTACTTAATGATTAAGTGGGGCATGCATTTGCTCTTTGTTGAGTGGATACCAATTGTACAAATCATTGTAACCATTGTGTAAATAATATGTTTTACAGAATACAAACTTTTATTGTAACCAAAGTACCTGATAGCTAGCAAGAAATAAAATTATCAGCAAAATAAACTGACCAAGTTACAGGCTTATTTTGATTTGGAAAAAAAATGCTATAAGAAAATTTGTTAGGGAGTGGCAAGCAGTTGTAATAAAAAGGCATTCATAAATTATTACACAAGCTTAAGAATTTCATTTTACGAGAGCCATGCTGCCTGATGGAGATAACAAAAAGAGGGAGAAGTGAAAACTGCTTCAATACATTATTATACATGAGTATTGCAAACTATAAATTACTCATGGAATATATGGTTGGGACAGGACTGTAAGCATGTTTTCTTACCCAGCAGTAGAGAATGAAGAACATTTATTTATGTTGAAAGGGAAAGTTGTAGTGGGCAGGAGGCAAAGAAGTACAGTAAATCGTCAGTAATTGTTAATTGATGTTCCCTTCATGGCGTGAGAAATTAAACATGTTAATTATTCATGATCTGTTAGGAAGAGGCTATAAAATTGATGTTCTTGATGGCGTAAGAAACATGTAAATTATGTTTTGTAAGGAACAGGTTATAGTTATTCTTATTACTTGTCATACTAAAGCTTTACTTTTTTATGAATTCATATTGAATAATGAGGGTCTGTAGGAGCTAGGTGAATCCTTGCACATGGCAGCTGGGTTAAAAACCTCTTGACATACTGTAAAGTCATTGAAGTTTTCTGTGCTAGTGAGATATGAGGTAAAGGGTCTGTGTCTGAAGCAGATGCTTGTGTTGCAGGTAGGTCGGGGGTCACCTGGCAGGACAAGTGGCCTTGCCTGCCAAATCTGTGGCAAGGTGTTCAGCGGCAAGAACCAGCGTCAGTTGCTGCGCCGACACACATTCATCCACACGGGCGAGAAGCCTCATGCCTGCCCAAACTGTCCTTACCGAACCAACCAGAAATGCAACCTAAACATGCACATAGCCACTGTTCACCGTGCTGCCCCCATCCTTCACCCTTCCCTTGCATCTGCCTTCTCTCTCTCTCAGGCCTCTGGAGCCCATGCACCTGCCTCCTCCACTGCCTTGTCCTTCAGGGGCCACAGTGACGACCGATAAGCTGGGCTGGAACAAAAGTTTGTGGCTGTGATGTAGGCTTTTTGGGAACGTGGTGGTTTATAGTTGTGCATTGCATCTTTGATGTAATGTTTCATTGACAAGTTCATTCTGCTGGGTTAAGGCAGCCATCAATATTTTGTAACACTTGTAATTCTTATGCAGATGAAGCTTAGTGTCAGAGCTCTAAGGGGCTGTTGTGTGTTGCAGGGTGTGAGGGTGGGCGTGGTGGGCCCAGGCGGGTGTGAGGGGCTAGAGGGACATGGACTCGCCTGTCCTGTGTGTGGCAAGGTATTCTGCAGCCGTAACCGTCGTCAGGACCTGCAGCGGCACCTCCTTTCCCACACGGGGGAGAAGCCATTCCCCTGTCCTTTCTGCCCCTACCGCGCGTCACTGAAGGGAAACTTGAAGAAGCACATGCACGTCCTTCACGCCCAGTTGCTTATGTCCGTGGATAAGAATATGACCTCTCAGGCAGCCTCGGCTCTCACCTCTTCTCCTTTACAACCAAGCTTGAGCCTTGATGCTTCAAACTACTACAATTAATTTAACCTCTGGTCTTCGGCATCCATCACTTTCATAAAGGTTGTGTTTAATTACCATCCTAATGTTAAAAGACCTTTGAGCTGTATATCATTATCAGTGGAAGACAGCCTTCCTCTCCTCCCCCAGGACCAAGGAGGCTGACGTGCGGTGTTGTTGTTTCAGGGGCAGGTGGCAGCCTGGCAGTCCACGTTGGTGGCTCATCGCCCCCATATGCCAGCCACCACCTCTCCGTCTGTTGGTGTTGAGTGCTTTACATGTGGCAAGACCTTCTACGGCTTCAACCGCAAGTTCCTGTTAAAACGACACATGATCACGCACACTGGGGAGAAGCCGTTTCAGTGTCCTCACTGTCCACACAGAGCTAACTTAAAACAGAATCTGGAAGTACACATCAAAAGGAAGCACAAAAGCGAGCTGCCTTCAGGGTTTATGCCTTCACTATCTGAAACTCCCTGAAATTTTTTATTTTTATACAGTGGAAAATTCCTCCGTGTATGTATGTGTTGTATGTGCATCTACGCTTGCGCTATTAAATGTATGGAGTTTATTTAACTAATACTGCCGTTGAGAAGTGAACTTGAGGACTTGAAAGTTGAAGGTTAAGTGTGCCCTGTATTACCTTGCAGACGGGCGGAGGAGAGACGCACCAGCATGTGGGAGCTGTCCTAGAGTCTGGCACCTGCCCTCTGTGTGGCAAGCACTTCCCTCGTATTGCCTCATCATGGCGCCAGAAACTAGAGCGCCACCTCTTGACCCATACAGGAGAAAAGCCTTACCGTTGTCCATACTGTCGTCATCGTAGTGGCCGCAAGGACTCAATCAAGAGGCACAGCAGGATTATGCACCCTGATAGACCTCCACTGTCAGCCTCAGACATAGTGTTGGCCTGTGACCAGAGTGGCTTGAGAGTCTGATGACATTTTCCACTGGGGTAACTGCAACACCACACATATCTCATTCACTATTTGGGAGCAGTGAGTGGACCTGTATATAGGGAGGCAGGGAGTGGCTTGAACACTGAGTGGGTGTTTGTGTTGCAGGAGACTGGGGTCACCTGGGAGGCGGGAATGCTGCTTGCCTTGGACATGGACCAGAAGTGTCGGATATGTGGTAAACAGTTCCTGCCAAGTCCCTCCTGGAAGCAAAAATTGATGCGTCATCTCATGACTCATTCTGGAGCGAAGCCATTCTGCTGTCCTTACTGTCAGTACAGATGTGCCAGGAGGGACTCTCTCAAGCTACACACCATACGCAAGCATGGCAGAAACCTACCAGACTAGGACTAATTGTATATATTACTTTTTATTTCTATTTTTTATTAAAATCAGTATATCAAAGATGAACTTTTAGCAGTCTTGAGCATGGGGAGACTGAGTGGTTTGGTCTGTTACAGGTCGGCCTAGCTCGTCAAGACACTTCGTTTACTCCCCAAGCATTGGACACGTGGCGCCACAAGCGGGGAGGAGGCAGCACTTGGGCTGGGGGAGAGAGTAACAGTGGTAGTCTGTCACGAGCTTGTAGTGTGTGTGGACACACGTTCTCGGGTATCACGTGGAAGCAGAAGCTAGAGCGACACTTGATGGTTCACACAGGGGAGAAGCCTTTCCAGTGTCCCTTCTGTCCTCACCGCACCAATCGCAAGGATGCCCTCAAGGGCCACATTGCTGCCTTACACAAGGTTCACTATAACTCCTAACAGGGGCAGACTTGCTGTGTGACTTGCTGGAGGGGTGTAACCTGAATCAGTCATGCCAGTTATTTTATTTATTTTTTATTTTTTTATTTTATTTATTTTTATTTTTTATTTTTTTGTTGACCATCAAGAATTGAGTTCCTAGTACATCTGTAGTCTGAAGGCTGCCATTTTCACGGAGTATTTGGTGTGGTGGGTAGTGTTTCACCACTTGTGTTTGCCACTGTCTGAGAAGCATTTGTAAGCTCTTGAGCTGTGATTTTTCTTCCTATTTGCCAAGAAAAATGTATATGATCATATATGGCATCAATAATGTGTATTGCATTAGAGGTGTGTATTAGGGGAAATCGTTTATTAGGGGTTTTCATGAGGGTGCAGGTGACAGTGGCACTGTTATTGTGGCCAGTAAGTGGTAGACATGTCAATTTGTAATTAGCAGTGTTGGTGAAATATCAATAAATTTTTGTATGGTATGTGTGGTTGTTTGTACTGCCCGCTTGTATGATTGTGGCAACGGGTGTTGAGGAACATAGTTTGTTATGTTCAGATACATTATGGGAAGAGTTGCATTAACTGAGTAGTTGCACATTTTTAATTAACTGGGGTGAAGTTGAGGGCGTTAGGAAACTCAAAACTATGAAAGTTGACATTGGTTCTATGTGGAGAAAGGTAGTAATTGTTTCAGGTTCATCTGAAAACCTGCTGTGTGGTCTTATTCCTTGGTCCAAGCTTAGCAATGAGAGGAGAGGGAGCAGAACTTTCCATACATCATGTGCACTGATGTCTTTTACTTTTATCCTTTAATTCACGTAAAACTTTGGGAATATCTGCCCAAGACCTTCAGATAAGGCTGAAAGGATGTTTGATTATCATGTGAAGAAGCACAGACATACCAATAAATAGATGTGACTGGGTGCTGTAGAAAGTTTTATCACCTTAACCAGATGGCAGCAAAGTGACACTTTGTCTTTGGGTGGGCTGGATGGCTTGCTTTCTTTCCTCAAAACCAACATTTTGGCACCAAAGTGAAAAAAGATGAATATTTTGAGGTTGCTGCAAAACAGATTCACAAATTGAAGCCCCACAAAAATAAGTGCACCACTGTGCACTGAGCAGTGCCTGGTGTTTTACATGAAGGGTCTTTGACCTTGCAACCGGAGTTCTCATTGGCCTGTTAATTTAATATTGTGCTAAAAGATGGGAAGGCTGTATGGCAAGTGCTCCCCCCAAACCAGCAGGTCGTGACCCCATGGGGGGTTGAGGATTGACCTGGGGGTCCAAACAAATGGCTTGGAAGAATGATTTTTATAACTTATAGTTCTGAGATTGTTTTCTGTCCTCTTATCCTGCTGGTGTTATATGCATATGCTGGTGAGTGTTGAGAGGAAACATCGGGTATCTTGCGCGGCATGTCAGGGTCAGTTATGAGTGAAAATTAGTGTTATTAAATGTAAAAGAAATTACTGATATCGTGGTCACATGGATTTTAAGATTTTGGGAAAAGGGTCATGAATGCAAGAACTTTGGGAACCATTGCTGTTTGGCATGCTTGCTTTAGCTATATGTGATATGTGAGGCAGGGGTACATTCTTCATGTCAGATTGCCTCTGTAGATTCTGTAAGGTAAATGCCTCATTAACACACAGTGCCCTGTTTAAAACAAGGATTACAGGGCTACTGGTTGTTTCAAACTATTAACAGTAAAGTTCTTTTTTCATCCTACCTGAACATCAGCTTTGTCACTTGCCACCCTTGTCATAAAGGGCAGAGAAAACTGTGGGCAAACCCACCAAGCATTATCATGACCAGAAGGTTGAATGCTGGATGCTGCTCTAGTTAACCACATTTGGTTACAGCTGAGTCTGTTATGTTGGCAAATTCATACACAAGTTCAGAGACTGAACTTTATCTGGAAATATAATTGTTAGTTCTCATTCTTCATATAAGCTGATCTTCATGATACTGTTAATCACAAATAAATAAATAAATAAATAAACAAAGACGTTCATGCCATTTTTGTAGACGAGAGATTCCACAGAAATAAGATTTCCCGAGTTGAAATTAAATCACTAATAAAGACCTCATTTTTGTGGAAATAACGTTTCTTCAAGAATGACAAATGCCAGAATTTATCCATTGGAGGCTAAACTTTAATTATTGTAGTTTTTAACCTAAGACATGGCACTGGTGGAAGAGAAGGCATGTTACAAAATTTTGAGAAATCTTATTCATCCACATTTTAGGAGTCTTTGTTAGAAAAGGAAGTATGATGTATTGAGAAGTGGAGCTTGTCATCAGTGAGTTTGGGGAAGACTGATGGAAACCTATTGCATTGTCACCTGAAAGAGCTGTCCTGGAGGGGAAAAAAAGTATTCAGAGGGATAATCTCCCAAGTGACGGTAGGAGAACAGTAAATACCCAGAAATTATGAAAAGTATCTTGGACATGTGAATTCCACTGAATGAGTCTCAAAAAGGAAGCAGAAAAATGCTGATAATGGGAACATGAATTTCCAGATTATTGATGAAGAAAAGTTACAGTGGCAGGATTTGGAATTACTGTTTTCCCAGTTTTCATGACATACTTGTTTCTTAAGTTATTCTGTGAAAGTGTTTTTTGTGTAACTGAATTGTTGTGCCACTCAAGCACTAAGATATGAAATGTAGATTGGGAAATATGAGTAATGAAGAGGAGACCTACAATGCTACAAGAAGATTCCTCTTAAGTTTAAAACATATCAGTATTGGCATTGGCTCCTTACTTTGTGATGAAGATGCTGTGTTGAGCAGGAAGAATTGATTTTCAAATGAGAAGCCAACTCCCATGCATCCTCATGTTTATGAAAATGAAGAAAGTTCTGGTTATTGACATATGCTAAGCTTTCTGTGGAATGAGACAAAAAAAATGGTATTCACAAGAGAAACCTGCAGTTGTAGGTTGAAATGAGATGAGCTGTCTGCCACAAAGACTTGCCTTGAGTTTTGCTTTACATATCTAGAAAAAATGAAATTTTTTATTGAGGTTTCATTGCGCGGGACACCGTTCAGTGGTGGTGAGGTGTGTTGTTGAGGGAGGTTGTTAGCATTGTCAAGTGACTACATTTTGTCTTGGGGGGGCTGAGGCTAAGGGGCTCCTGGGCAGCACTGAGAAACCTGGCTGAGCCTGCGCTCATATTTTACAGGAGTTGGTTGTTGCTGGGGAAGGCTGCAGTGGGGGACCAGGAGGCGTGTTGGTGTGCCCTGTGTGTGGCAAGACTGCCCAAGGCCGAAACCGTCGCCAGAACATGGACAACCACATGCTAACTCACACTGGGGAGAGGCCCTTCCAATGCACACTGTGTACCTATAGAGCTTCTCAGCAGGGCAATCTTAAGAGGCATGTTCGGACTGTCCACAAACTGAGCTTGGAGGAAGTTGGGTTGAACTCCTTCTCTGGACTGTCACACCATGCTGATGTTGGTCTTGGTCTTTCTCAGCACCGTTCTCTCCCAGCCAACGCCACACCACAGTTACACCCCCCGCAAAGATTTGACACAAACATCCAGAGTTTGTCACTTTCTTCAGGAAGTGAACAACAACACAGTGCTAGTGAGCTGAGCCAGGGTGCTAGGGAAGATGAACCTCCCTTTGGTCTTCACTTGCGTCTCAAAGCTGAAAATGAGGCTATCGTGCAGTCTCACTCTGAAGCGGGTCTTTGAGAGGACTGGTGTACCTTAATGGAACAAATGATGGTAGACATCAGTCTTAAGGAGGCTTGAATACAGTACTTTACCAACTAAACCACACACTTGTAAGTTTGCAAGAGACGCCGTGTGATGCATGTAATATCATGCTTCTTCAGAGTGGGGTCATGGATTGTTAAAATGGAAAAGGTTAGATTTGAAACTGAAATTGAAATATTTTGAAAACTGCCTGATGTAGAATATTCAGCAAGTCGCTTCTTGAGGTATGCAAAGGAAGAGACATGATGTGAGTAAAGGAGCTAGAATTGTCTTGTGAAATCTTGAATAAATGGAAGATGGGCCAGTAAGGTATTGAGAGAGGATGGTGGGATGGCAGTGTATGTTTGGGATGTGTGTCTGAGGTGGACTGAGTGAGGTTGTTTGTCTTGCAGGAAGGTGCGGAAGGTGTGGCGACGAGAATGCTGGCCTGTCCCATGTGTGCCAAGGTCTTCCACGGCACCAAGCGCAAGTATCGGCTTGACAGGCACATGTTAGTGCACTGGGGCCTGAAGCCTTTCAAGTGCCCTCATTGCCCTTACCGCTCCACTCAGCAGAACAACCTGAATAGACACATTAAAAACGTTCACTGGCAAATAGCAGGGCCTGTCAGTGAATGTGGAGAAAGTATTGGTGACTTGGTGCACAAGCCAGAAATCCCCCTACAGGAGCTGCAGGAGGAATGTTGCTCATCCCCTCAAAAGAGTGATGAAGTGGCACTTGCTTGTGTGACAATGAGCCAACGCAGGAAAGTGTCGTAATGAAAACATTTGTGGAGACTAGTTTATTGAAATCTGCAAGTAGTGAGAAGGTAAAAGAGATGACATATGGGAAATAGACATGGAAATTAAAAAAAATAAAGCCATATATGATGTTGAATGGATGCTGGCTTAGTCCAAGTCTGTCTTGAGTTGGGATGTTCATGACCACGGTACCCCTGCCCCTTGCCACCTGCCTTGAGCCGTGTGCTGCTCTTGAGACATGCGTTGATCATGGCCTGGTGTGTTGCAGGCGGCGCTACTTGAGGTGGAAGCTGTGCTAGCTGACGAGGATGAGGATGAGGTGCCGTCCGAGGAAGCTGCAGGAGGCATTAGCGTCTACGCTGTGGGCTCCTCTGCTTCCTCCTGCCCAGTGTGTGGCAAGATCTTCGAGGGCACAAAACGCAAATATCGCTTGGAACGCCACATGACCATCCACACTGGCGAAAAGCCATTTCCTTGCCCACTGTGTGTGTACAGAGCCAACCAGAAAGAGCACCTATACCGTCACATAAGGAACCTACACAGGCTAGAGCCATCAGAAGTGCCCAGCAGCCCCCAGCATGCTCATGCTGCGGCCACATGATCATATCTCACGATAAAGGTGTGATCCTTCTGCCTTGCTCTTAGTGGCCATTTTATACACATGTATGAAGTATGACTTTATTAGTTGCTATACTTAAGAGATCCTGGCCTGCTTGTGACTCGTAGTATGCCACCAGAGAGAGGAATGCATCAGTAGTGTAGCCAGTAAGGCAGTAGTGATGGAGCCAGGCTTGAGGTGTTGTAGGGCTCCCCGTAGCGTGGCTCTGGCTAAGGAAGCGAGCTTACCTAGGTCGTGGCTTCTCCATTGCAGGAATCGGAGGACGGAGTGGATCGCTGTGTTCTATGCGGCAAAGAGTTCACGGGGAAGAACAGTCGAAATAACCTGGTTCGTCATGTGAAGACCCACACTGGAGTAAAGCCTTTCTCTTGTCCCTGTTGCTCGTACCGTGCCTCTCGCAAGGAACACATGATTCGCCACTTAAAGAAAGGCTCGTGTGTTTATCACCGCTTTAGGGCAGGGGCAGCAGGAGGTGACTATTCCAAAGAAGCTTGTGATGAAGGTGTGAAGGCTGTGGTTAATATGTACCTTGCGCAGCTCTCCTCAGCCCCAGCAGCTCAGTCCAGTCGCTACTCAGAGTCCGAATCTGATGCCACCAGCAGATCATAATTTTTCACAACTCTGAGACTAATTAAAAGTCATTACTAATTTTGCTGATGGGCCATGGATATGGGGACTGCAGTTTTTGTACACAATAATTTATAATAAGTGCTTAATGTGATTGATGCCCTTAAGTATTAATGTACATAAAGATTGTAAGCATTCCCTTTTGCTGTTATTTTATACTTGACATTCCTTAGCATCAGTGCTAGACAGTTTTGATGGACTTAGGTGAGGTGACAATTTTGTATGGCAGACAAAGTTTTCACTACTAGAAGTCACTGTTTTTTACAAGTTGTTTTGTACTGTTGACTGTCAGACTAGTAGTGTTGCCCTCCTGTACTCCCTTTGTGATACTGCATCCAGTAAGTTGTCTTTTAATAGTTTTTTATGTAGACATTTCATACAAATAAAATTGATTAAATTACATTTTTTTTTATTTCCATATGTTTCTAACTGCTCAAGAAATAAAGCTGAGAGTTATTCATGACATCTACAATATAAGTTTCTCATCCCACCATAGGGGGCTTTCAAAGCTGCTTTTATGTAGTGCACTAAACTTATGAGTCCCTTTGTCTGGAGCCGAAGACTTTCCTCAAGGCTGGAGGACTGATAAGTGCAGAGCTGCCCTCTTTTTTGGGAGCAGCTAGGAAAGTCTCCCTTTGGTTTGACGCATAGGTGTCTTAGGTTATTTACTTGAATAATGCTTTGAAACCAAGGATAATTTGTGTATCTTAATGATATAAATTTTTCACATACTTGGTGAAACAGCTTTCCTTGATAGTTTGTTTTAATTTTAAAAGTATATACATATGGCATTAGAGAAAGTACAAATTATATTGGTTAGAATGAGTTAGTGGTGATGCTGGCATGGAAAGCTCTGCAGTCTATCGTTGACCAGTGACGTATGGTGGCCTGTTACCTTTGATGAGATATCACGAAACATTATAATCTCAAGTATAAGTCTCACTGCTGCAGCAACTGAATGAGGGATTCTAGATTGATATACTTTGTTCCTTCAACCTGGATGAACTTGCTCCTTGCAGTTGATTCCCTGGAAAAGTTGTCTTACTCTTTATAATCAAATCATCCACACCAGCCACTACTTCCTCTGTCAACACTTGGCTAGTTCTTGAAGCACACTGTGGAGAGTTCTGAACAGAGGACAGTTAAACTTGGTGAGGTGGAGGTAAAGTTTTGAAATGAGGTGAGAGACTAGTTGATTGTCCTTTGTAGCTTTTGTCCTCTTTTTTTTCACCTCCCTGTACCGTATGTCTCCACATAACTGGAGATGAAATTAATGTTTGCACTGGAGCCGAAGTGCTTTCATAATGATTTGGTGTGTGCTGCTGTCAAGTCTTGTGCCTTTGCAAGACATACATACGAAGATCCATAGTTCAGAAGTTCTCTGGAGAATTTCAAATATTTGACCTGCAGATTATAGTTTTGATGGTGCATCTTGAAGGTTAGGTTAGGCTTCGGAGCTCAAGCAAAGCCATTGCTATTGTTACTGTATGTCAGCAAGAGACTGTTCAGTTGCAGTGTTAGACATAAGGAACATAAGTCTGTTGGAACAGTTATAATGATTGGTGTAAAGTTACACACATGAAATGACATTGTGTTCAGCACATCTTGTGTAATCCTGGAGAAGGAAGAACTGTTGAATAGAAAATGTATGAAGGATGAATGCTGAAGCTCTTGAGGTACAAGAAAGGCTATGCACAGCACTTCCAAGAAAAACAAGAAGCATCAGTCATGGCTTAGGGTGAAGGAAGACGAACAGTAGGCTAGTGAAGGAGCCTGACCAGGGGTGTGACGATGCCTTTGTGTATTTCAGAGGCTGTCGTGGTGCAGTCCCCTGGTGAGGTGCTCCTCTTCAGCGTCTGCTCTGCACAAGACCCACAGTGCACCTCGCCTTAACCCCTCTGGCCAGGCAGGCAGCTATTCAGGCTCAGGGGACGTGGCGTCTCCCCTGCCATGCCCTCAGTGTGGCCGGGAGTTTCATGGACTTAACAAAAAGTTTCTATTAACTCGACACATGGTCACTCACACTGGCGAGAAACCCTACCAGTGCCCTCAGTGTCCTTATCGTGCAAATGTCTCCAGTAATCTCACACGGCATCTTCGCACTGTTCACTGTGCCAGTTCTAATCTTGTGCCTACCCAATCCCTTCTGTCCCCTTTGGGCACCAGTACAAGTAATACCCAGAGTCTCCACCATCCATCATCACCTCTGTGAATATACAAGAGCTGCGTCTGGTGATTTGCTCTGTGATGATTATCAAAGGGAAAGGAAATGTGGTCTTCCTCTGCTTTGAAAAATATTAGTCTCATGGAGACATTAGTCATTCTGTATTTGGTGGGCAACTACAGCTTTGAAACGATTAAGCCAAATATAAAAATTCAGAATGGCAGGTCACAGTATGCATTTGTAATGGGGTATACAGATAGTGCATTAGCCATGAGGCTCCAAAGGTGAAAATAGCTGTGCTGCAGCACTGCAGGTATAGTCATACCATAGGACTGCTTTTCTGTACTCATATGGCATAGGAGGGTTCTGTGGTGTGTTGAGTTCAATACCTTCAGTGCTATTTAGTTCAGAAAATATATTGTGATGGCTATGCCCATGGAGTGACTCACTAAATAACAGGGTTTTATTAGTCAGGTGTACACCAATTTGATACTGATGAAAGAGGATCACTTAATATACTGGTACTTAGGTTCTATTATGGATTCATTGAAATAAAAGTGGACCTTGTTAAGCTTGCTATCTTGACATAATACTGCTCAGTATATCACTAAAACTGGAATTGACACCTTTGAAAAGCTGTTTGAGAGCAAAGCTTGATACACCATTTTCCTCCAGCAGAATGGAGCCTTTGTCAAGTCGCAGAGAGGAAAAAACCTGCTCTACTTCGAAGGGTACAAGCACAGGATATGCCGTGAGGAGGCTGGGGGTCGAAGCAGTTGGTGGCGATGCACCAAGAAAACATGCCGTGGGAGAGTCAGGCTGACAGTGGAGGGAATAACTTTAGTGGAGCAGCACAACCATGACCCACTCCCTTCCCTAGAGCGACATACTTGGGGACTGTCATGATCGTGTGAAAGCTGCCAGTGCGTGCTGACAACCATGCCGTTGGGTAGTATTGCCTTAATGATGTTGCACTTAACATTCTGTTTTGCTGAAGTATGGAGATATTTGAAGCCTTTTTATAATGTATCTTTGTTAGTTGAAATACCATAACATAAAGGTGACCTATGTACTGAGATGCACACAGTTCTTGTACATCATGTAACAGAATGGTATTATTGGCCAAAATATTGATGCTGCCCTGATAATAGTGCTGATATCCATCGTGGAAATACAGCAAAAATGTCTCTCTCTCAAAGCACTGTCTGAGGAGGTGGTGATCAAGTTCTACTTGATTTTGATCTTACCTGGGGTGCATGGTTGACAATAGAATAAAGGAGCTCCTATTTAATGAATTAATTTAGGTAAAGAATGTATTTTGAGCTACTAAGGAAAATTAGTGCACACTTCTGTTTTGAGAAAATATCCTAAAGATTATTCTGAAAAAGGTGAAAACTGTAAAATCGTGCTCTTTTAACCTGGGTTTGGACTTGAAAATAGAGGAAAAGAAAAAGGCATTAAACTATGCAGCAAACAATTTAAATTAGGTATTAAAGGCTTCTTCCCACACAGTTACTCACAGGCTTATTGAAGCTAGCAACCAAGATGAGAAAATATGGCAGTTTTTATTTTTCAATACTTTTTGTTGCTATGAGTGAGTTTGGTCACTGTCTGGCATTTGGCGCTATATTGATAGTATATTCCTCCCCTCAAGCTGTAAGACTGGCAGCAACCTTTTTCTTACCACAATGATGCACTGTGGATAGCCTGCAGTGACATGTAGGGTAGATAACTAACCCGGGGGGTGAAATGTTGACCAGGGGTGGTGATGAATTACTTACAAATAAAATCTCTATCTATCTATCTATATTTATATCTCTAGGGTTGGATAACAATGACAACAAATGGAGTCCATGGAGTTCGTTAAAGTTAAAACCCAAGCTTAGAATTTTAACGATCATTGCTCTTACCCATGCCTGTCTCTCCTTCGTCCGTGGTATTACTTGGGTTGGTAGCTTTTATTGTGTACTATGTACATTCTAAGCTAAAATGTCATTCAGTTTCCTCAGTTAATTTTTTCATCTGATTTGTCTTGTAAATTTTGTATCTGGCACATTTGAACTGTAAGCTGTTATGTGCCTCACAAGGAAGACTTCAGGGCTAGCATGTGGCGATGTGCACACACAAAAACACACGCACACACACACACACACACACACACACATACATAACGATTAAGTGAAGAAATAGTATTGGCGAAGAGTGTGCAGAGATTCAAGGAAAAGTTGGATAATTATAGATACGGAGACGGGACCACACGAGCGTTAGCCCATGCCCTGTAAAATTACAACTAGGTAAATACACACACACACACACCACACACAGACACACACACACACACACACACACACACACACACACACACACACAGACACACACACACACACACACACACACACACACACACACACACACACAGACACACACACACCACACACACACACACCACACACACACACACACACAATGGGATTGCATGTTGATAATAGTAATAGAGCTAATTTGAAACCAGAAAGTCTCTGGTATGGATATGTTGACTTTAATAAGACTAGTTCATAAAGACTTCCAAATATGTATAATTTCATTTTTGTGGAAAGTGATGACTGGTACTAAAAAGTTGTGGGTAGAGTGGCTGACGTACTTTCATCATCATCATCACCAGTCTGTATCATTCCACCGCAGGAGATCCAAAGTATTTCCATCAGTTTCTGTTCTGTGCCTCTGTTTTTTCATTTTAATGCATATTTTCCATAAGCTTTTTTAATTTCATCTCCACATGCGTCATGGCCTCCCCTTTGATCTTTTTATGTTTGTCATTTGGCAGTCATGCTTTTTGTCCATCTGTTATTCTCTCCTATATATGTGTCCTGACCTGTGCTTCATGATTTTAACTGACAGTATTATGTTACCTCCTTTTGTTTGTTCTCTTATTCATTATAGTGATACCCAGCATCCATTCATCCTTCTTTGGGCACTTCTTAACTTCCCTTTCGGAGACTTACTCCAATGTTCTCATCTCTGCCCCTTATGTCATAACTGGGAGGACACTGATTGAAAACCCTTTGCTTTAAACACAGCAGAAGAGAGCCTCTTAATGTGTTACCCTGATTTCTGGAAGCATTCTTTACTTTTATTTTATTATTCATATGCTAACTGACTGTACCTTATCACAGTCTTTTGGTTTTATATTTTTTTTCTTTATCCTGCCATTTGTGAGGTGTTTGACAAATATACTGTTCAAAGTTGTTTGTCTTGTTTCAAGTTCTTACCTTTATTATGTAGAATTCACGAATGACGATTGTGAAGGAGAGGGATCTGGGGTGTGCCTGCCTACTTGCCCTTACCTCAAAGCGAATAAAAAAAGTGCCTACTTCAGAGAATTCTTAGGTAAAATTGTCATTTTTAAGATGATTTTCTCCATGTATTGTATACATATAACTTCTTCAGATTCGCTGCTCATTATTTTTAATAGGGGAAGACACACACTGCTAAGAAGCAAGGGAAGTTAGGAATTAAGTGTTCTAAGGGATTTTATGGGAGGGCTTTTTGGAGTAGTCTTGAGTCACATACAGTTGGGGTTAGGTAAAGGTAGAGGTAAAGTTGGAAGCATGCGCCATAGCTGCGCATGGCCTCGGTGCTCATCTCTCCTGCATTGGTTCTTGAGCCTGTGGTGAGTAAGATTCCATTACCCTGGGGCACCTTCTCCAGGATTCCTCAGGCAATTTATCAATCAGCTAGAAAGTGGGAATGAACAGCTGGGTTAGCTGTATGCTGACTGCCCAGGCTGGGATTCGAACTGGGGCCTGTGGATTTGTAGTTAGGCATGCTAACCACTTCACCGTGGAGGTGGGATTAGATGCCTACCCATATGATTACATTTTTTATATATGTACAAGTAATATGAGGAAGCATTTTCATTCATAACTTTAGAAGCCAATGTTAAATTATACAGGAGGGAAGATAATTGGTATTTTTATTTTTTTATTTTTATTTTTTTTACAACAAAGGAGGCAGCTTGACAAGTTTTTGGGAAGTCATCTTCTATAGGACTTCTAGGCTAACATGTTTGAGGTGGTCATGTTGACATTTGCTCTCATGACATATATGGGAGAGCTATGTGTAGACCTGCCAGTGTGACTTATATGGTGAAGCCATGTATGGGAAATCTTATAACATTTATAAGTAATGGAGTAAAATAACATACTTAAGTTTATCAACATTTATTTGATGGGTTTCACTTCCACATCATTTGCCTCAGATAGACTTTCAAGACACAAGTAAATGGTTTGTGTGCAACATGAAAATGAGTAATTGGTTGAAGTGCAGTGTTTAAAGAATTGTATATTTTTTATTTGCTATATGAAGCTAGGATTATATTCATTGTACATAAGAATGATCAAAAGTGATAAGTAGAAAAAAAACATGACATAATTTGGAATAATGTGAAAATTAATTTTATGAAGACTGATTGCCAACTTTTCAATTCTTTCAGTGGGTTATATTATCTGCCGGACAACCTGCTAAAGCTGGTGACGTATTTCACATGAGAACAAATGATCCTTGACCAATTGTTTCTGTTACTGTTATGAGTGTTACAGTAATGTGATGTAATAAGAATATGGTGTACTGTTAAGTGTTGCAGTCATGGGCTTTTGCAGACTAGGGCTGTGAACATTACAAAGTCCACAAGAGGGACTGAGAGCCTTCCTGTTGTTGCAGGGGCTGATGGCAGCGCGGGCAGGGCTGGTGGGCATGGTCACACCCCCTTCTGGGCCTGGCATGGCCACTTGCCCCATTTGTAGGCGAGATTTCCGAGGGCCATACCATTCCACCCTCCTCAGGCGCCACATGCGGACACACACTGGGGAGAAACCCTACGCCTGCCCGCACTGTCCTTATCGTGCCAACATCTCGAGCAACCTTACTCGACACATTCGCTCTCGTCACCCTGAGAGTCCGGGTCTGGTGCGCCCTTCCCCTCACATCCAGCACCACCACTTCCAACAACAACAGCATCAACAACAACAGCATTTCAACCATGATCTTCCTGGGCATCATAGAGAGCTGCTTCACAGCCTTCCAGAGCCACTGGAAGAAACCTGACTTCATAGTTTCAGATTGGCTTGTAGTGCCAGTTTGCCTCACCAAGTGGGGGTCTCAAAGACCACTTGTACATCAAAACACTCTGGAATGATGCTTCTAAGGGGATGAAGTCATGAACAGTCTACCTTCATGTCATAATATCTTGGAGGAGTTTATACGTAAGATGTTTCAAAAAGAATTTGTAGCCTCAGTTGCCTGCAGTGACTCATTATCCACAGTTACCAAGAATACTATATGCTCCAGTGTTTTAGTCTTGTGCAAGGAATATATTTTCGTTTTCTCTGTTGCTCCTTACCTCTGGGATTGCTTTACTAGGCCTTCATCATGTTAAAGAAGCTGCTGCAGTGAAAATTTGCTAATAATCTATAATCTGAGGCTGCTTGTGAAAAATATTTCGAGTGAAATATTCTAACTAAATATGCATTTGCTTCTTTGGTAAGCTGCTTTGTTGTGTTGATATGTCAAGGAGCCTCATGAGAATCCATGACATAAGCAGACTAGTCAAGTCATTACTTTATCAACAAAGCAGTGGAGCCCTGAGTCTTTGCTCTCTATATAGGTGAAGAGGAAGCAGCAGAGGTACCTTTATGCCTGTGATAGTTGGGATTTCTTTCCCATTACAGTTGGCCCTCCTCTGATGTGGTTTTCACTACTGCCAACTTTGCCACTGTGGTACCCCCTAGAATATCCAAATGAAAATCCTACTGCACAAATTTAGCTTACAAGACTGCCGCACCATCTAGATCCGTACCCCCCGCCCCCACACAAGACTTCAGTTCCCCGCTGGGTGCTTATGAAACATGAAATACAGGCCCATGTTCTTGTCCCTGAGTTGTGAGGGTTGGCAGGCGGCTGCCTGAGTGACAGTAAACAAATGCCCTCGGCATCATTATTTTCTTTACTAGGAATAATGATGACCAAAATAATAATGATTGTTATTTTGTTATTATTTATTAATAATATTAAATAGAAAAGTCTTCATTATTTATACCCTGCAAGGGTACCCTGACTCACTATTCATCTGTATATTTTTTCCCATGATAAATATCTTTCACTCACAGTCATGAGAGTCTACATTCATCATGCAAAGAATATCAATACACTTCCTGTAGTGGAGGCGTGGGCAAGTCTGGAGATGGTTAAAAGTGCACTAGGAAGTGAAAGTTAATGAAGGTAACCTTACCCCATGATTGCCTCACCTCATTTGTGTAGAGGGCAAATACAGTTACCACAAAATAGCAGCTGTGTTTTACTTCTTTATAGTTTTGTTTGGTGTGTGTGAACCGAACTTCTGTCACATGTTTAGTGAAGATGAACTCAGTGGCTGTGACTGAGGTGATGAGGAGGAAGGAAGTACCCTGCCGTGCCAGAGGCCTTGTTGCACGCTCACTTAGGTTTATTTAAGATGTATGGTTACCACTTTAGTGGCGATGGGTTACTAATTCAGTGGAGATAGGTTATGTATGTCTGAAGCAATATACTCAGAGCAGTTTTATGAAGAATAAGGCAGTCAAGAGTGGAAAATGAGGAAAAAAGAGGAAAATAGACATTCTTAGTACACGGTTGAAATGGTACATCCATATTGTGTTTTCATTTGCCAACTTACAATTAACTGCTGTTGTGATGTATTGTGCTCTTATTGGAGGGCTGCAAAGGGCGTGAGGCACATTGCAGGTACCGCTAATCACACGACGATAAGCAACTCAGCTGATGTATTTTCATGACTTGTGATTGGTCAACATTCCCTTGGAGTTGCGTTATACAACACTTGTGATTGGACGAAAATCTGCTGAATATACATGAGAGTTAAGGCTTCTCAAGCTTTAAGGTCGAGGAAGGGTACCAGAAAAAAATTGTGTATAGAAGGAAGGCTATGGTTGAGATGTAGTGCGTTAGCCACCTGGAAAATTTAAACTGGTAGGCAGTTAAAGAACCATTTACAAATAAAATTTTCAATGAAAAATTGGGAAAAAAAGGTGACCAGCAAACTTGGTACTAGCCAGGCACCTCAGGGCAAAGTAGAGTTTCAGTAATGCTGATTTTACCTGCAGTGTGCTGTTGGAATGATGCAGTAACAGAGTTGAGGGCTGATTGTATTTATCTTCTGGTGCAGTTTGTGAAAACTGTTGATAAATTTTGCTTCTAGTCTCTTGGACTGGCACCTAACAGTTGTCGAGCTAGGTGAGATGACTGACACACTGGCTGTACACTGAATGATTACTCTTCATGGGGAAAAGTCATGGAACACAGCTAGTTATAGTAATGGGATGATTATAGTAATAATGCATGATTGAACACAAGGTGTTTTCTAAAACATTTGCCAAACCAAGAACAGAAGGAAGAATATGGCAAGATATGAGCTTTACTGCGGCAACTGTGCAGCTCAGATTCAGTGGTGCATAGCTTCAGAAGGTGCTATCTTGGTTGGATTATGACAGAAGAGGATTTCCTCTGCAAGTCCCTGATTTTTAGAAAAGTTATTGCCTTGTAATGTTAGTGTTTGGTCTTGGCAGCAGGGTGGTGGTGGTGATGGTGGTGGTGGTGGTGGCTGTGGAAGTCCCGTGCTGACAGCATTGTGTGTTGCAGGGGGACGGGTCCGTCATGTGTCCGCTGTGCAGGAAGAGGTTCCAGGGTCCCAACCGGCAGTATGTGCTGACTCGTCACCTGTCCACCACGCACGCTCTGGAAAAACCCTACCACTGCCCTCACTGCCCCTACCGTGCTGCCCGCAGAGACCACGTGTCCCGCCATGTCAAGATGGTGCACACCCCCAGGCTACATGCCCTGGCTGCTGCTGCCACACTGGCGACACTCCCGCACCAGCTACAGGAGGAAATACAGCAGCTGCACCTCATTGGAGAGGCTCAGCAACAACAACAGCAGTCTCAAAATCTCTCAGAAGTCCAACAGCATAATGAATAATTTGAGAATACCTCTTGTTCGCTGCCTCCCACCTTGGTGTATACTGCTCATGTAGGGTTGTTGGGAATGGCTGTGTTGGTGGCGGTGTTGATCCTTTATTATCTCTGCTAGGCATCATCTGGAGGTGTTGCCATGATGAATTTGAAGTTCATGTGGAAAGCAAAACTACACATCAGTTTCTGTTATCCCCCTCTGGCAGACTTGTTTGGGTTTAACATTGAGGTACTATTGGGTGCCCTGCTTACTGTGAGACTGATGAAGTGTGTTGTTACAGGCAAGTGTTGGCGGGAACACTGGGAGCCCTTCGCTGGTGGCACCCCTGCAGGAAGTAGCTGGCCAGGACGGCTGCGCCTCGTGCGCAGTGTGCGGCAAAGTGTTCAAGGGCCATAAGTACAAGTTCCGTCTGCGCCGTCACATGATAATCCATACTGGGGAAAAGCCATTTGCCTGTCCTTACTGTCCACATCGAGCAAACATTCGCAACAATTTGACGCGTCACATATTTTTCCAGCATTCAGTAGGGCCTCCCACAGGTGGGGCCCAGTCCTCACCTCTCCCTGTGTCCACCTCATTCACACAGGGAATAAGGCATGGGTGCTATGATGTAGAGCAAGAGCATAAAGATACAGAAGAAAACTTTAGAAATTCAACATAAACACAGTAGCATCATCTTGGAAACAGGTCAAGAGAACTAAAGGGAGTGTTGAAGGGATGCCAGTCATCAGAACCCTTACTGTAGATAGAATTGCTAGTGATATCATTTGCATCAAATGAATGGTGACAGAAGTCTTACTGTCTTCCAGAGGTCATCCCTCTACAGTCTTGGGAGCAGAGTTCTGCACCCAATGAAGACAGAATCCTCCTTGAACATGGGTTTGTGTCCACTTCAGCAGCCCCCCTTATTGCCCACCTCAGGTGAGCCTCCTGCACGGGAGGCATCCATGCAGTGTGAGGTGTGCAGTAAGGTGTTCAGCGGTCCAAAGAGGCGCTTTCTAATGGAGCGCCATTTGCGGACCCACACAGGAGAGAAACCATACTGCTGTCCACACTGCCACCTCAGATTCAACCAAAGTGGGAACCTAACGCGACACACTCGGCTGGTCCACCAGCCCTTCACACCCTGAAGCCTGGTGCTCCTTATTTTAATGTCACACAGAATTACTAAGACTGAAGGTCCATTACTTTATTTTTAATTGATAAAGCAACATTGATTATTGCCAAACTTAATATATATGAAATAAGCATTTTTCCAGTATTTTCACAAATAAGTTAACAGAAGGAAGGAAATGGCAGCATTTTGTATCCTATGTTTCCATGGTCAGTTGTACAAACTAGTTTTAACTTCTTTTAAAAGTTGTGCAAATGTGTAACTGTATTGTACTAAGTGATAATAAATGATGGTATTTGTGTTATTCTTGTGAATTTTATCCTTTGCTTTTTATATTTAAATAAGTTGCATTTAACAGTACACACTTATGACCATCAGACTGCTGGACTGATTATATGGATGAAACAACTTTTGATCTGAAAAATTCCAGTTTTTGATGGGCATCACGTAATAGCTAAAGGTAGCAAGAATGTAGACACTAGCAATGGTAATTACAATAATCTTTAGAAGACACATGTAATGAATATACTGCAAAGTTGCACAACATCATGTGGTAAATATTACTACTTTCCAGTAATGAAGCTGAACAGTATAATATACAGAAAGGTAAGAAGTGATAGTGGCAGACATGAGGGTGAAGACAACCATCTTTTTGTAACCTGCCCGGCACACCAGGTTTAGCATTACTGTTGTCAGACATTTAATTTCACCCCAGCCAGGTCATCAATTTTCAGTTTATCAAAGCATTTACCTAATTTTCTCGGCAAGTCCTGATTCTCATGTGAAGGTTCCCCTTGAAAGGGCTTTTATAACTGCAAATATATGTACTGGTGCACTTCCTATGGTCAAGAAAAAGATAATGAATACACATTAACATCCAGAACGCTTATGAGCAGACATTACACTCGTTCTTCAAGGCCCTACGTGAGTGGTGAAGCACCTATACAAAACAAACCTAATGTAGTTTACGGCTTCTAATATAGTTAGCAGCTGCAACTTTTTGCCCACTCAAATATCTTTTTGTAAGCCTTTCCTGCCAGTGGTTTGATTGTTCATGTACTCCACCTTTTCCTTAACATTGTGTGACATCAGGCCTGAGTGTGACTGAGCCATCAAATGAGTGCTTCAACCACACTGGTTCTCACTATGGCAATTCTAGAATGGCCAATTTCATCCAGTAAACTGAAATCTGCAAAATAAGGTTCTTTAAGTTTGAGGGGTTTGTCGGTATTTAGTATATGAAAAATAAGGTTTCATCCTTTTATTGTGAATTTATAAGCTTCTCTGCAATAAAGGTACATAATTGGGGAAAGAAAAAAAGCATCATTTATCTCAGCAGTGTTTTTGGATAACTTGAAAAACTTCAAACAAGGGAAACATTTCCCTATGAAGAGTATCACCTGACTGAATGGCAATGTTGTCTACCAAGGCAAGCGTTAAGGTATTGTTGATAGAGTATTACTTATCTGGATACCAGTGTGGCCTTTCTTAGGTTCTGTGATTTAAGTTCCTTCTTATTCTTGCTTTCTGGTTTGTTACTAAGGTCATAATTGACCTCACTGCATTTGCAGGAAATTGGTTAATGACGATGAGGATGGAGTTTCCATAGTGTATGATGGTGGTCAGAATCCAAGTGAGTGATGTACCTCATGCGGCAACCCTCGGCAAACACCAACAGCCTGTCCTTTATGTTTCAGGACGGAGGCGGTTTGCTGGCAGCAGCTGGGGGAGGCGGGGGAGAAGGTAGAGGCTGGGGAGGCCGAGGGGAGGCCCAGCTGGCAATTCCCCTTGAGGGAGATTCACTAGGCTTGAGGTGCTTGCCTGGAAATGGCTCAGAACTGGGCTGCCCATTCTGTGGCTTTATCTCCCGGGGAAAAAACTTCCGCCAGAATTTGCAGAATCACCTGCTAACGCACACTGGAGAAAAGCCGTACCAGTGCTCTGAGTGCCCAATGCGCTGCCTCAAGAAGAGCAACCTGAAGAGACACATGCAGCGGCAGCACCACACTCTCTCTAGCGTACCCTTGTCCAGGGCTGCATCTGGGGCTAATTTTGATCAAAATATTCGCTGACATTCATTGGGGCTGACGGTAGCTGCTGTCTAAGCCTGGCAAGTCTTGGTGAAGTGTGCTGTGAGGCATAGAAAGTGCGTGCTGTAATGGTGTCAGCGAAGGTGGTTCCCTGACAGTTTTTGAAGCATTTAAAAGAAGCAGCTGTACCATTCTAGTCTCTTCTATTATGAAGGTTGCTGCAAATAGTTTGTTGCTCTGCCATGGAATTGGTATACTCTTGCTGTGGCTGATTACAGTGACTCCTAACAATAATGCAAACTTCTTGCATCAGTGTAAGCCTAAATTCACCCAGACCTGAAATTAGTAATGTGAACCAAGAAGATCTTGAAACGACAAAATATGGCTTGATGTGGTTTGCACATTTATCTTTCCTGGCGGGTACAGTCCTGTGTTGTTTCCTGTGTGGGAGTTGCTGTGGCTATCAACGTGCTCCTTTTGGCAAGGGAGACTGAGGTGTGTTTTTTGTTCTGCAGGTGGGATCCGAGTGCGGGATTTGCAGACGTTCTTTCATCCGAAAAGCTGATCTAGAACGCCACGTGCTGACCCACACAGGTGACCGTCCACACACCTGCCCACACTGCAACTTCGCCTGCAACCGTAGGAGCAACCTTTATCGACACATCCGCAGTGCCCACCCCTCACTGCTCACCCCCCACCACATCGCACACCTTGACCACGATGTTCATAGGCCCCCTGTTGCCACCCCTGCCCAGGAGCACTTGCAGTCCAGATAATGAAAGTATAAAGGCAACTACTTCACCAACTGTGAAGTTTGCAGGAGGAGAAATGGTTGTGATAAAGCTGGGTGTTCCTTGATGAGGGTGAGGATGGGCATGGTGGTGGTCTTAGTGCAGTGTTGTTGTTGCAGGTGATGCTCTGTCCCTACTGCCAGAGGAGCTTCTCGGGCGTGGGCAAGAAACAGCGATACGAACGCCACGTCATCACTCACACTGGCGAGAAGCCCTTTGCCTGTCCGCTCTGCCCCCTGCGCTGTAACCGCCAAAGTAACTTGTACCGTCACCTTCGTCACCACCACCATGCTGTGGTTAACCAGCCGGAGGCTCCCTCTTGAGGCCCTTCACACCTGGAAGTTGCTTCTTCTGCCAACTCTTGCCATTCATCTGTAAACTTTTTGTGTGCGTGAGAAAAAGTCCTGAAATTATATTTCAATATTTATATGTAGAAGAGATGTTATGTTATTGCAATCTCTAGAGGACAAAGATACCTCAGAAGAGGAAATTATTTTGTTTTCATCCATTCAGTAAGATATTCCTCAGCTATATTACATATGTATTGAGTTTTTGGGAGAGTTTAAGTTATTCTGGACCCCTTTCTGAAGTATGAAGGCAAATAAATTGTTCAGTTTTTAAGATAATGTCAGAAAGTACAAGTACTGAATCTTACCCAATGTTCTCAATATATGTTTTGAGATTTTCTTGTCAGAAAAGTATTTTTATAGACCTTAGTTTGTCTTTATTTTTACTTTCACATATCTGTTTGGTTTTAGTTTCGCTTTTGGAACTATTGAGTATCATTGTATCACCATATATGAAAATTTCAGTCATGTCCTAGCAAATATTCCGTCAGTAAGAAACCCTAAAGTATCCAACTCTTGGGGGTTTGAGTGTCAATACACACTCCATTTTATGTAGCTACTGCTGCATAAGTTTTGTTGATGCCACTGTCACTGTTGTATGTAGGCATGTGTATTTGACTCAGATTGAGTTTATGGAGCATTGAGGCTAAATGCAAGTGTCAGTGAGAAGTCTGATATTACTGAGCTTTTTCTCTAAAAGATCCATCTCGGAGAATGTTATTGCTAAAAAGATGGCTTTTCCAGAATCTTTCTCTGCAATTCATTTTGCTGTTAAGTAAAATAAAAATAAAAGAGAAGAGTTTGTCTCAAAGGATTTGAAATTCCTTTACCATGACCTTTAGCAATGTTATCAGCATTGTCATCATTGTTGTCATCATCATCATCATCATCATCAGACTCATCATCATCACCATTACCACTGCCATATATATACAGTATAATCATCATCATCATCACTGACCTTTTCCCTCTTAATGTGGAACTACATCATAATGACTAACCTTCAAGGTAACCATTTAAATTAAAAACTCAATATAAAATCACTGAGAGTGTGGCACACATTTTGGGCAGGGAGGGGGGCGTGGAGGCCTGCGAGGAGCACCTGAGGAATGTGGGGAGGGGCTGGCAGGGAGGCAAGAGGGTGAACCTAGAGATTCCCCCCACCACCTTTGGACTTTTAATTTGTTCTTTTTAACATTGGACAGATTGTTGATTTAGCTATGCCATACTCAGCGCTTGAATCCGCTACATTTTTTCCAGCTTCCTCACTACTTTGCTGGCTCATGGTTTGATTAATTGAAAAAAGAAAAGTATTATCTTTGCTAAATACCAAAATCTGCACCGCTGAAAGTCATCCCTCAGAGCGTCTGTTGGCTGAATTTTCACTTCAGTGTGTGTTGTAGCAGTTTCATCTGTTGTAGCTTCTTAATCTGATCAATAACAACTTTGTAATTATTAACATCATTCAGAGAAGCATCTGTTTATTGTAGCATGTATAAACTGGAAGAAGTTTGTTCACCTAAGTTATGAAGAATGCCAATATGTTCCCACCTTGGAATACATCACTAAATATGAGCTAAATAGCTTAGAATTCTGGCAGGCAAGTGCATATATTTTTTATTTATTTTGTATTAAGTGAAAAAAGTAAAGTTTAGTGTGCCAATGACCACTTGGCAAGAGACAGTCCTTCCTTTACTCATGTGATGAGGAACTTCTTGATAAGGATTTCTTTGCAAATGCAGTTTGCTCTCCAAATGAGTGCTGGATTAAGTGGAAAATTATATATGAAGAAGGTGTGCATTTGAAATTATGCACTTTATTTCATATGCCACACCCCAAGACCTTGCAATACTTTTCCCTCATTTGATGGTCCATTGTGACTTGTTTTGTACTCACAGTATTGCTTGTGAATGCATCCATGTCCCTGAACAGTAGCAGTGTTGCGGTGGTGTGCTGGTGTTAGAGCTGCCTTGTATCTTGCAGGGTAGAGCTGCCCCACACCAGGAGGGCAGCAGCGGTGGTGGTGGTTGTGGCGGGAGCATTCGAGGACCTGCCCCCCTCTCTTGCCCACACTGCCCCAAGACCTTCAGTGGGCCAGGACGCCACCAGCTGTATGAGAGACACGTAATTGTGCACACTGGGGAGCGACCTTTCAGGTGCCCTCATTGTTCCTACTGTGCCAACCAGATGTCCAATCTGAGGCGCCACGTTAAGAGCATTCACTACGCCCAGAATGCAGCTGGCAACCTCCCCCCCCACCACCAAAACCAGCACTTCGGCAATGCTGGGCAGCAGTCTCACTTTTCTCGGGAAGTAGGCCAGCAAGTTGTTCCTCTCTTGCATCATGGTCAGGATCTCTCTGGTAGAAGTTCAGAGCAGCAGCAACAACAGCAGCAGCAGTACTCCACTGTTCCCGGCAACACTATACAGCACCAATTTAATAGGGGTGGCAGTGCACCCAGAAACTGAGGATATGACTATTAGCTTCATATGAAGAAGGCAAGGAACCCTTGTTGTGTTTTAGACCCAAGGCAATGTATCCTCATAGAAATGAAAACCCAGTAGTAGCTCTGAATATCACAATAGAGCTGTTCACTGGTGTGGCTGTGCCTTAGGTGTGTGTAGTAAGGTAACCACTCAACAGACTGCCACACCATATCCATTGGTAGTGATAAAATCAATTCTATAACTTGATCTTTAAAGGTTGAGATGTGTGCAGTGAATTTTTTGTAAAAATCTATAATTTTGAGTTCACAATGTGCAATGTTTTAAGGTGAAAATATCTTAGTTGACCTCCCCTCAAATTTGGAGGTTTCATGATCACAAAATAAGCATAATATGGGTTATGAGGGGGATTATGTAGGTGGAGATCAGTGTATGGTGCAGGGGTGCGGGGGCCTGGTGACTGTCCATAGACTCAGCTGCTGCACCTTTGTATGGCTGGGTGGTGCATGCTGTCCTACCTGAGCAAACTCTTACTGTGCTGTCTGAGGCATGATCAAGACAGCCATGAGCATCAGAATGTCAGCATTGAGACTGAGGGCCGCTTTCACAGTTGTTTTGTTTGTTTTGATCTTAACAATGTCAATGATCGCTGCTTCAGAATTTCCACTTAAAACTGGCCGATGGGGTAAGGGCGGCTGCAGGGTTAGCCTAGCCCCACACCTTACCACACACTCTCAACACCTCTCACTTCCTCTGCAGCCGCCACTACCCCATAGGCCAGTTTCACGTGGAAAACTATAGCGTCGATCAGCGCCATTGGTAACGATCAAAACAAACAAAACGACTATGAAAGCGGACCTAAAGAAGCTAAAGGAAGAGGTTGCAGCTATGGTTGTTGCTACAAAATTAATGCACAACCAAAATGTGTCTCAATCTTTGGCTCCATCAGTCACCTCCAACCATAATATATAACTTGTGCTCATAAGACATGGCCAGAGTTGTAAACAGTAAAGATAACTTGGAAAGAACAATTATACTATAAAGACAAGCACAGTCATGGGGGCCTCTACTCTGTGTCCCCAGCTGACGTGAAGGTTGCTACAAGCTGGTGGAAGCCCCGCACCAGCCCTGCAGCAGACCACTCAGACTCATCCTTCCACTGCCTCATGTTTTAAAAATATACGAAAATGGTATTAAGGCTAAAAAGTACATTGTAAAGTGATCATGATGATCATTTTAATTGCTGTAATCTTATATCTAACCCACGCTCCTCTGATGCTATATCACTCTCCATGCCATATATATTTTTTTTTTATGAACAGATGTGTAGGTCCTGTGACATGCTCTAGTATTATTACAAGACAATTTTTTTTCATACAGTTTTAATATAGTAAGTGTCAGTGTCTTCAAAACATAACAGGCTATGTGTTTATCAGACAGTCGGAGGGATAGTCACACATTCCTCATTGTTATTTATCATATCAACCACAAAGCAAATATTTTAATTTACAGGAAATAGTGGGATTTGATAAATACCTGAATACGTGTACTACACAAAAAATGTTCAGAATGTTTACTGTCAACCCTTGCCTAACATGAGTTTGGTTCCTGAGCCAACAGATTTGGCACTCGGCAAAGACTTTTATATATCTTAAATACCTAACATAAAAGGCTTAAGTTCAATATATACTTAACATGAAAGGGCTGAAAATGACAATTTTAGATTATTACATGATAAATAAAAAGATTGCCAAAGTGTGCACTAGCCTTATGCTGCCCAAACTTTCTCTCTTCATTTGTCCAACTGACTCTGCTCAACAACCTCTGTTTTGTTAGCTAGAGTTAGCACCTTTTTCTTCTTATTATTATTTGAGGTGTTAGTAGACTTCATAACATCTTGTCTAGCAGACATGGTTGAATAAAGTTGATGAAAATGAGCACTGAGAAGCACGACACAAAGTTATACTAGCACACTGGTTACAGCAGCGTGTGTGAGACTGGCTTCTAGAACACGACGCAGGTCCATGTATGTGAGTGGTGCGGGCAAGTCCACTTGTCTGCTGGTGCGTGAAATATTGCTCTCACCAGATAGCACTTGCTCACTCATGTACCATGCTACGTTAGTGGTAAATGTATAGTTATGCTCAGCCTCTATGTCTCTTGTCTCATCGCAAGTCTTACCTATTAATTTAAGCTTCTAGCTTGATCAGCACCTTGTACCCACCATCTTTAGTATTGATGAGATCACTTACCTTAATTTCTTTCAGATGCTCTTGTTCCTATTGGGAAGGTCTGAATCCATTTGGATGTTTGCAAATCACAAACTGCCTCAAAAAGTTGATTAACTCCCATCACTCATGCTGCTAAAATGCTGTCGTTATTGGTGATTGATTACTTTTCAGTGCCAATAAGTTACTATCTGTAAGTAGCAATAGTTTACTATCTGTTAGGCTGCATTGATGGTCTTTGTTGGCTTAAAAATGAGTGTTTAACTAATTTTGTCTTCAAATGTAATTTAGGGGTATATTTTCATCCCTTAAAAATATGAAAGTGAAAATGGTATTGTGAGGTGGCAGCAAAGCTACACTTTGGCTGGGATTTGTGGAGGTGATGAACCATGTCGTGTTGGGCAAAGTTTTAGATATTACTTGGTCGTGTAAACTTGGATTTCATGCTCAGGAAATTCATGTCGGGCGAGGGCAGACATTATGGTGTGTGTGTGTGTGTGTGTGTGTGTGTGTGTGTGTGTGTATATGTATGTATGTATGTATGTATGTATTTTTTCTTTTCTTTACAAGATTACAGTATGATATCAGTTTAAGAACTTCTTGGAAGTGCAGTGTTAATCACCATACACACTGTTACTTAAGGAGTGTGATATTTAATTAACTATGCACCACAGCTGTGGGTGCAGCATGAGATGTGATTATTGGAGGAATTTTGCCGCAAACGCTCTAAGAAGGTCCTGGCTGAGTGTAGCTGTGTTTTCCAGGGCTTGGCTGTCCGACTTGGAGAGGTGGCTTCGCTGGTGTGTCCAGTGTGTGGAAAGGCCTTTGGGGGCCGCAACCGTCGACAGATTCTGGAGAGACATATCGCCACTCACACGGGCCACAAGCCCTACACCTGCCCACACTGTCCCTTCCGCTCATCTCGGCAGGACACCCTCAAAATCCACATTGCCAGGATGCACAAGGACGTGGCTGCTGGAAGCAGTGGTCAGGGCACCAGAGAGACGCAGCCCCGGATGAGAAACAGTAGCCCACGAGCCATTAGAGACCTTATGCTTTTTGACCATGGAAACTTATTACATGATGCTGTAGTGCAGCAGAGGGAAACATCACAACAGAGGGAAAGTGCACACCACCAATCCCAGACCCTGACAGCTGGTGTCCACCAGGGCCGACCAGGGCGCTGAAAGGCAATACAGATGTGCAAAGAAAGGCTGCATATTTTCTTGCCAGCCACTGTTCATCAAATCAATACTATTCATCTGTTGTGTGCATGATGTTAAGATTTACTCCTAATAGAAGAGGGTTTTGGATGAATGAAGGGCAAAGATTTTGAAGGTTATAGGCGAAAGATTGGTATAAGGAGGTGCTAAGGACTGTCTTGGGTGTGTTGCAGGGAATGCGGGCTGCTCCAGCGCTGGGAGGAGATGGCATGCTCAAGGTGGCCTCAGTGGTGTGTCCTCTCTGTCAGCGGGCCTTTACTGGAAAGAACCGCAGACAGCACTTGGAGAACCACATCCTCACTCACACTGGGGAAAAGCCATTCCCCTGCCCCCATTGTAACTATCGCTCAAGTCGCAAGGACACTCTTCATTCACATCTTCGCAAGTGGCACCCTTTGCAAGATTAACCTTGGCTACTTCTCAGTGTGAGGTGCTGGATCCAGCTTCTCAAAGAATGACATGCTTTGTAATGAATTAGAAATGAGTATTACAAGGATATTCTGGCACTTTCTGAACCATGAATGTCATAAATCAGAAAATAATGTTTATTTATTATTGAGAGAGAGAGAAAAAAAAAGTTTTTTTACTGTTTTTACACATCTTGTACAGATGATAGATTTTTTTGCATGAAGAAAATGATGTGTTGGTGCACTGTGATTCCACTCCTGCATTATCAGTCACTGTTCCATATTGTGCAGAGCGGGGAGTTGCTGCTGTTTTTGTGAAGCCTCACTCCAGCACCAGACACGGTTAGATTTCAAACAATTTCACCGCCAAAATTTTGGCTCAGAGTACCAGAGCCAGTCTTTCATACTAAACTAAGCTGTCATTGTTTAAAGAAAATGATAAATTGGGATCTGCATTGTATATTAAGTTATTTGTTTAAAGAGAATTGAATAAATATTGCATATGATCAGTCTCACTTTCATTGTCACTCTAATTTCCAAGAAGAGAGCTTTGTGAGTTGAATGTTATACTAACTATACAGGGAACTGTTCCTTTCCTACCACCCCCACCACCACCTCCACCACCACCACCTGCTCATTCTCCTGCTGGTGCTGCTCACTTATTGAGTGCTTTGTATCTGAGTTTAGGAGGATGTCCTAGTCTGTTTTGTTTGGGGTGCCTGTGTTACTTAACTTGAAATACAGAAATAATACCTGTGAGTTACTAAACCGATCAGAATCTTCAAATGAAATACATTTACATTAAAAACAGATGTGCACTGTTGTACATGTTTCAGGGAAAAGTTGTGGCTTGGAACATTCTCCCATAAGTTTAATATCTTACTAAAGACATGTTATCCTTGAGGTAACAAGTTATAAGTGTACAAAGCTTAATAATGATTACATAAACATTGATTGATAACATGTAATTGATATATTACAATCTTCAGTGCAGTGGATTATAGTCCTAGTAAACATGTTGTAAACCCCGGTATAGCAGTAAAGGTGTGTGGTGCAGCTAGACCAGGAACTGACCCAGTGCTCCTTGGCAGGTGAGAGCTGTGGCTGTGGGTGAGCCCCTGGAGGAGGCCATGCTGCGACCAGCAGCCAGCACCCAGGTGCACCCTTGCAACACATGTGGCAAAGTCTTCAATCGAGCCTATAACTTGAAGACTCACCAGCTCACTCACACTGGAGAGAGGCCATTCACTTGTTCATTCTGTCCATATCGTGCAGCACTGAAGGGGAATGTCACCAAACACATGCAGGCACGCCATGCGGACCGCCTCCCCCAACCAGGTACCACTAGTCTCTTGGGGGGAGAGCACCTGTGACAGTGCCTCATACTAGCTTGAAAGATTACCCTTTTCCTTACTACATTGCTCACAATGAGTGTATAGGAAGGCTTGGGAAATAGATGCAGAAATAATTGTTCCCCTTCAAGCATTCATCGTCATGACCATAACAAACTGGTCAGCAGGAATGAAAACAGAGCTTTGCCTTAGTGGTCCCATCATTCATGGAGTGCATACTGTGTGTGTTGATGCCAGTGGAGACCCAAAGTCTGTACTGAAGCCTGACTTATTTTTCCTGCAGGCTGGGGCGTCATCCAACACTACCCTTTCCCACCTGCTGACGCGGCTGCCCCCCGCACCCAGCCACACCCTTCGGCTCACGACAATGCAGGACAGGGTTGTGGGCAGTGAGGCTGGTCAGGCGTGCCCTCAGTGTGGCCGCTCCTTCCTGAGGCCTGTGGATTTAGGCCGACACCTTCGCACTCACACTGGAGAGAAGCCGTTTGCATGCCCTCACTGCTCCTTTCGTAGCGCCCAGAGTGGCAATGTGTACAGGCATATCAAGATGAAGCATCCAGAGTTAGCTGTGGCTGCCACTCAGTGAGCAATGCAGGGCTCACACACGATTGATTAGCAACTTATGGAACTTTGGCTGCCGTTTTATGCAGAGCTGTAAGCACCTTACCCTTTCCTCTAAGTACCACTACTGTTAATAAACCCCCTGTGTGCATTTACCACCAGTAAGAAGTGAACAGTCTTGCAACACTAAAATAAATACATTAGGTGGAATGTCACTGAAGTTTAGTGTCTGGAAACAGATTCAAATGGCAGCTTAAATTGCTGATTATGTTGGTTTCTCTCTGTTGTAGGTAAACCCAGGGAGTGGTGGTAATGATGATGAGGGAGGGAGTAAGGCTGCCTTGCTCCCATGCCATCCCCAGCAGCAACTGCAACAGCAACACCAGCAAGAACAGCAGCAGCAGCAGCAGCAGCAACCTCAGGATCAGCAGCAAGTAGAGCTTGCTGACTATCAGCAGTTTATCGATGGCAGAAAACAGTATTCATGCCATTTTTGTGGTAAATGGTTTACCACACCCTCAAAAGTTGTTCGTCATGAAAGAACTCACACCGGCGAAAGGCCATACAAGTGTCCTCATTGCCCACTCTCCTTTAATCAGCGAGAAATATTAAAGCGGCACCTCAGATGTATACACAAGATTCCTACCTCATGGTGATATATTATTGTATTGATGTAAGATTACCCTTAAACAAACCTCTGAATGTTGTGTACCTGTGGGGTTGTGGTAATGTAAGTGCCACTTAACATTACTGCTGCATTACCACTGACAGCAACGGACTGAAGTTCCCAGGCAAGAGTGCATACTTATACTGAACTTAAGCTTTTTCAAGTTCTTGTCAAAATGCTCTATCTCAGGAAGGCAGCGATGAGAGGCTCAACATGTGGAGATGCAGGTATTAGACATAGTGCTCCTCTAGATTAGTGTGACAGATATAAGCAAGAAGAAAATTAAAAGTAGGAATAGTAATGGTGCGAAGAAGCATACATGCATTGCCTTAGTTACTGCAGTCATTACCAAGGTGTGTTGCTCTTCTCTAAGGCTGTTTGTTATACTTATATTACAAATTTTGATTGATTTTACGGATTTCTTTATTATTTCCCTGCTATTCGTGAATCATTTATGGAATAGTGCATCGGTTATCTCTTGTGATGAAAGCTATTGCTACCTTTCTACATTTTGATGAAGCAAAACTTGTGTGGTTATGCTTGAACATTTCTGTGACAGAGACATATGGTGATCAGTACTCAGGGAAGTCAAGCCAGCGAGTCCTCGTGCCTCACCAGAATGAGGTAGAGGGCAGAGGCATGACTGTTGTATTAATTTTCTTCAGTTCAAGAACTCGGAGGCATTTGAATTAATTTCAGTATCATAGAGGTTTTATCACTTAACAAGAGCCATACTCAGAATAGTTTTGATTGCATGATTTGTTCACAAGTTACAAAATGTTGACATGACTGAAGTGCAATGCAAATGTATTTTGTAGTGTTGACAAAAAAGCTTGAATTTGCATATATTTTTGTGTGCTGTGTTAATACCACATAAAAGGTCGTTGGTTAAGATGTTTGTTCTCAACCCTAATTTGGACCAATAATTTTACACTCTAGCAACATGACTTTTTGTTTCTTTAGGAAAATATATTTACCAAACTTTGAGATGGAAGAATGTATGGAAATAACTGTCTATACAAAGCAATGGTAAGTAATGCATTTGCAAGTTTCAGGCAGTGAGTTATTTCTTTCATGAAGAGACAGATGTGGTGTAGGTCTTCCTTCACGGGCTGTGTGTGTGTGACTGGTCTTGAGGGGCTGTGCTTGGCCTGTCATTGCCTTGCCTCTTCTTCAGCTGCAGCCCATGCGACTCCTCTCCCTTCTAATCAGCACTATTTACCACGTCTTTTTACAACTTATTATTCTGAAAGAAATATAAAAAGGAAATGTGGAATTTTCTCAGTAAACTCACTCATGGAGTCATCAATTTTTTTCCTTCTCAAATTGTAAAGGGTTATTTTACTGGTCAGTATAGTTTCTCAGGAATGGAGAGTGGCAGTGAATCCTGGTTACTGTCTCCCCATGACTGACACCACTGTTCCCCACAGGCCAGTGTCAGCGAGGCCAGCAGTGGTGGTGGTGGTGGTGGAAGTGGTGGTGGTGGTGGCGCTCGCTGCGACTTCTGTGGAAAGGTCTTCCGATGGCCTTGCCTTCTGCTGCGCCACATTCGGATACACACGGGAGAGCGGCCCTACTGTTGCCCCCATTGCCCATATGCCGCAGCTCAAAAGTTTGATGTAACGAAGCACATTCTTGCCATCCACCTGGACCAGATTCGCCAGCCTCCCTCGTAGGTTGTCACCCCCTCTGGATCTGGGGCATTGTACGGTCCTGTGTTCCTCTCTGGCCCTGACCTCTTTCATATGACTTCTCTATTAATTATTGACAGTAGAAAAGCATGGCACTAGTTCACTCTAAAAAGATTACTAACTTTTATGTCACCATACCCTGGTGCAAAAATAAACATGTCAGTTATTGACAACATTGCACTCTGGTGAGATTTTTCTCACTCCTTGGCACTGCTGCAATTTTCTGGTGGGACATTTTCTACATCTAGACTAGACAGCTTCTATTTACAGGTGGCAGTACAGGTGATGGTTGTGATGGCAGTAGTAGTTGTGGTGTTGGCAGTGGCAGAGGAGGTGGGGATTGAGGTTTTAGTGGTGGCAACAGCAGCAAGGGGTGGTGGTGGTGGTAGTGGTGGTAGGCATAAACCTATGTCATTGATCCTATAAATGGGGAATATTCAAAACAATATGTACATACAAGTATATATTTTGAAGTAATACACAGATATGAAACTCACAAAGGAGTGTGTTGAGAACTTTTCCTGGGAAGTTTACACAGTTAAGTGTAAGGTGTTTTCTCACCACAATGAAATGCTCAGATTTTGTTTCTTTTCTAGAATGTCTCGTGCTCTTTAATGACTGCTGTGCTAATCATGGCCTGTGCCCTAACATTAGTTATTGTGAACTACTCAAACAATTATTAACTTTTGTCCATTGTTAGTGTGTATAATGATGCTTGTCCTTTCAAAAGCCTGCCATTCATTTTCCTCATTCATTTTCTGTGAAAACAATAGAATGCCTAATGTGGCATAGTCAGCTGGATTTGGCAGTGCTTTTCACTGCTGGCATTGCATTGGCAGCACTGTGCTGCTGTTTGAATGTTGGGTTACTGATAGTGATCTCTCCTCTCACAGATCGCACTGAATGACTTGCTGTTGGCTGGGGGGCCACCACACCCTCAGGCAGGCCACCAGAAACAGTCCAAGGAGGCCCAGTGTTTTATTTGTGGCCACAAGTTCCGCTGGGAGTGGCTGCTGAAGCGCCACATGCGAACTCATACTGGTGAAAAACCCTTCTCTTGCCCTTATTGCCCCTACCGTGCCAACCGCAAGGAGATGATCCGCAGTCACATTCTGCACCGCCACCACAGTTGAGTGGCAGCAGCACGAGGGCAGCTGCATTGATCACTCAGCCTCCAACACCTGCACTTTGTGTAGCCCATCACAGGGCTTGATGTGGCAGAGGCTGCAGGCCCAGTAAATTACTCTTAGGATGTTGTATGGATTTAGAATTTGACTTGAATAAGGAACCTTGAAAAAAATATCACTTTCTTATTGTCGTAGAGACTGGAGGCTCAGAGTCATTCTGTTCTCTTTGGAGAGTTGGAGGGAAAGGAGAGATGGAGGGAATGAGGAGTTGTGAAGATTCTCAAAGTTTTGTCTTGTTTTCAAAATGTTTTACTGGGATAAGTATTGGGTACACTTAGGATAGCACAAATTATCATGAGTCAAGAGGTATTAAAAATGCATTGCTACTGGAGACAAAAGGGTCCTTGCTGTATGTAGCTTCCTTCATTCACTGTATAGTTTTGGCATGAATAAGTAAGAAAAAGTTTTTATATTTGTTCTTTTCTGATCAAGGTGTGTTTTCATTAAAGTGTTTGGAGTAAGACTTCTTTTTCATTTTCACACATCAGTTCTTTGCCGAGGTGGCCATCCATGAATTGCTCTGTCAGTGGAGTTATTCAGCTGAGTTTTTTTTTCTGTAATCATTGTCATGCCTTTTGGTGAATATGGCTACTGATTATGAATGGGAGGAGGAGGAGGAGGAGGAGGAGAAGAAGAAGGCGGAGGAGGAGGAGGAGGAGTAGGAGGAGATTCTGTAATGAAATGAAGCAACAATCACAATCACAGAGAGATATAAGCTTTGTCACTGGCATTGGGTAAGTGTAATAAATCCTCTGTTGTATATTGTAAAAATGAAGGAGAAGAACTGACAAATTACTAAAATATCTAATGGAACAAGCAATATGTGTGTGTGTGTGTGTGAGAGAAAGAGAGAGAGAGAGAGAGTGCAAAATGATGGAGGACCTGTACTTGTGGGTAACTTGGGATCCTTTTGGCAGATGAGTGCAGCGGGCGACTCACCAAACAGCAGTGGTAGCAAACTGTACCCGTGTGAGGTGTGCGGTCATGTCTTTAAGTGGCCGTACCTTCTGGCCCGACACTACCGCACCCACACTGGGGAGCGGCCTTTCCCTTGCTCGCACTGCACCTCCCGCTTTACCCGCAAGGAGTACCTCATCCGACACATGCTCTCCTACCATCCAGCCTTGTCTTGTCCAGAGAATAATTAAGGTTGTGTGAGGTTAGTGTCCTTCAGGGTCAGAGGGATTTCACGGGAATGGATGTGACATGATTACAGTTCATGTCTTGTTTATTTCAATCTTTTTTGCATAGAGAAACACATTTGATGGGAGCACATGTTCACACTGTCTTACATCATAATCACTCATGCATACATACTCACACATCTAGGTAAACACACACACACACACACACACACACACACACACACACACACACACACACACTGTAAAGAGGTATGCTGGGAGGAGTGGATGCAGGAGAGGGTTAAAATGTTGTGGGGTGGTTAGAGAGATTGCCAGGGCTGAGAAAAGCATCAGAGAGAGAAGTGGGGTGGTAATGTTGCTTATTGGAAAAGGGAGTGTATAGAGGGGGCGAATTCCCACATACAGAATCAGATTTGTAAGAAGTTATAACAAATTTGATCGGTAAACAAAATTACACACATTTCATCGGATTTTGGTTTTGCCTGTCAGTCCCCTTTTGTCAAGATTAGAGTTTTGCATAATTTATGTTCTGCTTGCTTATTTCATTGTCACAAAGGTACAAAGGTAATGTTAAATAATCAGTTGGCAGGCTAACAAATAATGATTAGAACAAAACTTTTGAAAGAGAACAGGAATCATAAACATAGTAATGTCATGAATAGCAGCCTGCCACTCTATGAAGGGAAAAGTGTACAATCCGTGTATCTTGCCAGTTCAAACATACTGTTCAGAAACTTGTTGTCTCACAAAATATTTAGAGAGATAGCCTACAAGCATATAAAGTGGAATGGAGAGAATGATGCTGGGTACTACATGGAGTGACGAGAAACAAGTGGTATGGATTTGAGAAAACTTGAAAGTCAAAAGAAAATTCAGTGATTTTTAAGAATGAGAAATGGACTTTGTAAGGCCATATCATGTAAAAAGATAACTGATGGACAGCTAGAGTAACAGTGACAACGCCAAGTTGGAGAAGTCAGAACAAACAAATTCAAGTGGTGAGGTAAAATTAGATAATTTGCTGGACAGGAAGGAGTACACAAACACCAGTCAGAGAGGTGGAAGACAATGAGAAAGTCCTCTGTCCTGCAGTTGACTAGTAGTGGCTCAAGAAGATGATGATGATGATGATGGTGATGAGTGTTAGTGTGTTAGCTGACTATGTAACCAAGCTACATTAATGTCAACATATTTTCTATCGTGTCATTATGAAAGGCTGTCACAATGAAATGAACTTCTTGTATCACCCATATTTCAAATTAAAAACTGAATTCTCACATACTTAACAGTCAGAAAGCTGTGGGCCACTGATGGGGAGTTTGTTGTTTGGGAAATGTTTTTTTTTTTCAAAATAAAGTGATGACCAATGGATCAATAATTTACTCTAAATGTTGAACTGTAAGAGTCATCCAGTAGTTTTGATGCTGATGGGATAAACTGGGGCCGCTGATGTTTTATGGATCACCTGACCTAACATGTAAAGTAGGGTCGAGTATTCATTACAGCCTCATGTGATACTTGTCTTGGAAGCTACACAGAATTTTATAATCACTTGCAACATGCACCAAAAGGGTTCTGCTCATGTGTCTTTCATCTTGCCAAGAATTAATATTTCACAAGGAAGGGACGACTGGACACATAATGTCCAAGAGGGAGGCAGGGCCTGTGTGTTGTCATTTGTAGCCAAGAAGCAGCACACTTCCTCCCCTCACCTGGTGTTGCTTCCCACAGGCACCGCTCCACCTGGCCTCCCCATCAGCTCCTGCCCCGGGTCAGCTCTCCCCCAACAGCGGCAGCCACCAGTGCCCTGTCTGCGGGAAGAGGTTCAACTTCCCTTCCCTCCTTGCACGGCACATGAGGATTCACACTGGAGAAAGGCCCTTCCCGTGCCCTTACTGCAGCCACCGTGCCAACCAAAAGTCCAACCTACAGATGCACATCAGGACAAACCACGGCTTTGTGGCCAACCCAGGACCCCCGCCGCCATGAAGACTGCCAGTCCACCGCTGGTCTGAAGCCCTGACAGCCCTGATTGTCTGAACAAAAGCAACTCAATATTTTTTGTTGATGCTAATATGAATGTGGAGGAGCCTTATTCACTGAGTTTCAAGTCACTTGTTAGGTAATTTATATTTTCTTAAAGCTGCAGTTGCATGTTTTACTTTTCATAATTCTTTAGTTTATATGTTTATTATTGCAAGTTTTATGTAATGTTTAAAATGAATTTTATAAATATTTTTGATTATCATTATTTTTGTGATGAAAAGTCCATTGATATTTCTATTTACATTGAAATTCTGAAGAGTTTGTTAAATTTCTTTTTTGTGGATACATTCATGGATTGAATTTTGTGTCAGTTGGTAAATAGTTTCAGAAAATGAATGTTTTCGTTTTACAAACAAGTGGTTTGAGTTAATCATATTCATACAACTATTATATGAAATAATCATCTTCACAAGAACATCAACATTCCATCAGTGTACAACATTTATGGTTTTGTAAGAGTAAAATGACAGAACTACACTGCATAGTTTTTCACCCTTAATGTTGATAAAACTCTATGTGTGGCTTTCACGAGGGATGTGGCGGCATGAAAAGTTATTTGGGAATGTTTGCTGCTCATAATGACAATTACTTTGGAAAAGCTTGAGCAAAATCTGTGAAGCGGAGTATGCCTAACTTTGTTATTTTCATTTCTTTTTTCATTCCAACTTTTAATGAATATACATCTGATTATATATTTTATTCAAGACAACAGCTCTCTCCCTCTTGTATGAACTTCAGTAAATATTATCATTCATATTTTGTTTTCTCTCGTTTGTTTACATGTTGCTAGAATGTTATTTTGTGATTATTTTAAATGTTACTGAGACTTGCATCAGGAAACATTGTACAAACACTACTACACACGCCATCCATGCCCAGCACTGTGGAAGCCCATCATCAACAAATGGCTGAATAAGAAACTGGGCAACTTCAGGCTTTTGAATTCTTAACTGTTCCTTAGACTGCAAACTTGGGAATTGATAATAATAATGACAGTAATGAATATGATGATAATGATGACTTGGGCAGTTTTTGACTTTTGATCCCATACCTTGGTGGACAAATGGAAAGAATCATCAGTTTGTGGGTGACTATATATACATAAACAAGAAGTTACTATAAGAACAGAAAACACAGGGAACCTATTCTAACAGCTCCTACTTGTCTCCTTCAGGTGTGCCAGGGCCCTGTTCCTGTTCCTCAGGGGAAGGAACCGCCGTACACCTGTCACGTGTGTTGCAAAAAATTTTCCTTTCCCTCTCACCTCAAGCGACACATCCGCATCCACACCGGGGAGAGGCCCTATGCTTGCCCTGCTTGCCCTCAGCGCTTCACTCAGAAAGTCCACCTCAAGATCCACATGGGTTCCCACTATGGCGTCGAGGGTGGAAATAAAGGCTGAGAGAGCTTTGAGGAAAGGTGTAGGGGATTCTGAAGATAGGTAATGAGGGGAAGATGAGCATATTGGGTGAAAGGGACAAGTCCCTGAGGCAGAGGACAAATGTGTTTAAACAAAGAAGAAGGCTGAGGTATAACTGTAGGAGGGTGTTTGTGAAAAGGGAGGATAAGAAATACCTGAAGAAAGGGACTGACATTTTAAGTTGACACAGAAGAAGGCTAAGGAAGAACTGTAGGAGGGTGCTTGTGAAAAGGGAGGATGAGAAACACTTGAGGAAGGGGACTGATGTTTTAAGTTGACACAGAAGAAGGGTGAGGGAGAACTATAGAAGGGTGCTTGTGATGAAATGAAATGGTGATAACAAATAAACTGAGGAAGGCCTAATGGTGTTGAATAATGATAAATAGGGAGGACTTGAATCATGAGGACAAAGAGGGTGAAGGGGAACTTTTGAGAAACCGTAAAATGGGAAAATCTGTGAAGACAACAGTTAGTTAAGCAAAATCACTGGACTGGGATTATAGATTAAACTTTTTTCTAGTTCACAGGATTGATCAGCTTGATAAGTGGTTCATGCTCTGTTGCTTGGGTGCAAATGGTGGGCAAAAACTGATGGGTCTGAGGGCAATATATATTAACCCGGTAGCAGCGACGGGCCAAATTTGTAGCTTCACCGTGTAGCAGTGACGGGCCAAATTTGTAGCTTCACCGTGTAGCAGTGACGGGCCAAATTTGTGGCTTCACCGTGTAGCAGTGACAGGCCAAATTTGTGCCATGATATAAACCCCCCAAAATAGATGATGCATAAACTGATCACAAATGCTTTGATATGTGTTATGAAATGGTTTGTGTGAGTGATTATTTTTACTCATTTTTCTCGCTTAGAGGGACCATTAAGAAACATGATCCCCGCTGCTACCGGGTTAATGTATGGATATAGAAATGGAAAGTTGTCCTCATAGTGAATATACTGCACATACTTATATTGTTGCAGATCCAGTTGCTGATAGAAAGTTTTACAGTATCAGGCAAAGTGCAGTTATTATTTCCATTTTTTTAATTCTTGGCTGGTAAGATGTCCTCATCCTACTGAACTCAAGGCATCATCTTATTATAACACATGATCTTAACCTCCAGGGTATCTTGGAATGCCCAGCGCCAGGTTAAGGGGATAGGGGTGAGACTCTTACCCTGCCCCGTGTCTTGTATCTGTAGTGCTGCTGCTGCTGCTGCTGGTGTTGTTATTCCATTTGTTTGCTGAGCCTTAGACATGAAGCAACCAGTAACAAGTCTGGAGTCAACTCAGCTGATAATTTTAGAGAAATAAATAAAATACTGAATGTTGAGGATCTTTTGTCTGATAGTTTCTGTATTTTAATGGAAATAAGTACAGCAGGGTTAAATAATTAGTTATTCTTTATTCATTATTAATTTATCTATATTTTCACCTCTCAGCCTTATTAAGGCATAAAAAGTTTAGTTTGGAGTCCATGCAATAGTGACAACATATGTAGTGTGTGCAGTCTGAATAGGCTTGGAGCTCGGCAAGCAATAACCACAGTAATGGGAGGGACACTGCCTTCACCTGTGGGCATTACCCAAGTGGAAAATGAAGAAGAAAGGCTTGAGGTAGGGTACAGGAGTCACACTTGGCCAGAAATTCGTACAGTATAGTGTCATTAAATGCGTGGTTGATATCTGTATCTATATGTGAATAGTTAGTATAATAAACTATTTGTAGAATAATTTTAGCAGGACTTGCATGGAAGGGGTGACAAGCAATGTCTGTTACCAAACCTAATGGTGTTGGCCATTATACAAGCATCATAGTATGTGATGCTGAAAAGGTGTTACAAGGATAACTAAATATGCTGCTAACAAAGCCAACATTTTATCAGTCACAGAGCTAACATTCTCTCCTCATCTTTACAGGAGCCAACATATGCTTGCCAGACTTGCGGCAAGGCCTTCCTGTACCCGTCACACCTAGCCCGGCACACCAGGATACACACGGGGGAGCGGCCCTATGGATGCCCCTACTGCCACCAGCGATTTGTGCAGAAGGGACACCTCAAGAACCACATCCGTGCACACCACAGCGAGATCGATGAGGGAGTAGCCGCCGCAGCCATCGAGGGTCAGCCGAGAGGAGCAGAGCTGAATGACAGTGTTCCCGTGGTGCGAGGACCAGCTGGACACACAGGATAAGTAGGGCTTTGAAGGGGTTGAACTTTAGTCTTTCCTTGGGGCAGCAGAATGAAGATAAAAATGTGTGAATGTGAATCAGTGAACAAGGAAGTAAATGCACAATAAAGGTGAATGAATGTGTAAAGGAGGCCAAGGGGGTGCCCACAAAGCTCATGGCTCTAGCAAGTCAATGCATCCCATTGTGAGGTACATATGTTATGCCAGATTTTTGTAGTGAAGAAAAATGTATCGGAGTCTAAAAGTGGTTGTAATTCAGTGTTAAGTGAGAGGCTTGCATTAGCCGTTAACTTCCTCACCATGGGAAAGGTAACAGCTACTGCGGGCCTCTCACTTTACACTTACTTACACAAACTTTTGGACTCCGATACACACCACAAAAATCTGGCGTTACACATATAGGTAACTCTCGATTTACGCGAGTATTGTGTCCTTGAAGAGGTCTCGTAAATCAAAAGCAATGTAAATCAAACAAGAGGTAGGTTTCTATCGAAGAATAAATATTCACTTCATTCAGTGGAGAGAGAGAGAGAGAGAGAGAGAGAGAGAGAGAGAGAGAGAGAGAGAGAGATTCATTTGGATTTTGGACCCCGCATTATTTTAAAAACGCGTAAACCAAACTCGCGTAAATCGAGTTACTTGGAATGGGAAAGTGGACTACATGGAGACTGAGGGATCCCTGGAGTGATGATTTAGTCTGGGGAAAGGAAGGTGACCCCCCCCCCCCCTCCCCCTTCCAGTGCATGATCTGGCTGACTGATTAACTGATATATCTTCATCCATGTGTGATTGTACGTAGCAGCTCCTCTCATATGAACACAAAGCTTTGAGTACTCCATTTCATTTGATTCATGTGATCTGTTACTGTTGGGTGATTGATAATGGTCACAATGGCGATGAGGATGGTGATATAGGATTTCAGCGTGTGTGTGTGTGTGTGTGTGTGTGTGTCTTAGGTATTTTCAACGTTACCAGTTTGTCGTACTTGGCGTATTGTTTTTGCTGATTTCTGACCAAAAACTATCGAACCCACAAAGATAACGGTATGCATTTATGATCATTGTTAAAATCGGTAATTATTGATGCTCTTTTCTGGAATATTTATGGGCCAGAAACCGGAAAATACAATGTTATGTGTGCGATAATCTGGTAACGGTGGGTATTTTCCTGAACACAACATTCACTATTCATTATGTTTTCATTCACCTGTAGAAAGAAAACTATTATTTTGTGTCAATAAAAGTACCTAGATAGAGAGAAACATACATGTAAAGATGCAACGTTTCCTGAGCAGCATGCCTGATTTCATGTAGTTTTATACCTAAGTTATTAAATTTTCAAGTTAAGGTTTGTGTCTTTTTCACCGAGCACCGAACACTGAACTTTGAGGTAGAGGGCAGAAGACCACCAAGAAGGACAAGGAAGACGTGGAGAAAGGTGGTGGAGGGAGATATGAGGAGGCTGAACATCACGGAAGAAATGGCTAAGGACCGGCACAGTGGAGGAGGCTCATATCTCGTCCAACCCCACCATAGGGAATAAATGGACGTTAAACGATGATGATGATGATGATGTCTTATTCACCGTAAGTCTGAGGTGTTAAAGTGATTTCCATGTGACTTTCATTAGCTTATTATTTAAAGTAGGTAAGTATTGTTTGACCTTACATTAAATTTTGTATTGTAAGGTAGACTTAATTTATATGTCCTCATGACCTCAAGACACCTCTCCTAACAAAATTGACCTCTCTTTTGGCCACTTATTACTTTTGTCTTTGTGGGAACAGCGATTAGCGGGCTTTTTTTTTTTTTTTACAGCTGTTTCCTTAGCTATAATTTTTTTTTCTCTTGAAGTAGCAATGATAATGACTGTAATACCTCTTGGACCCAGCCCGAAAATAATAAAGAGCAAAATAAAATAAAATGAATAAAGAAACGAAAACAATAAAAATAAATAAAATAAAAATAAATAAATATAAGAGTGCCGTTGGAAAGGCAAACTTCAATACCTCATCCTGCTTCGAACCGCTCAAACATCAACACAACAGCACCACGTGACGCTGCATAGCCCAGCAGAGTGTTTGTTCTGTACCAGTGTTTATTACAGTTTTTACCAGGCCAAATGACATCTCTACCCTCGACTAGGCAACAAATGGCAGCTGGGGCATCGACAAGTGAGTAACTGTGGATATATAAGCATAAACTGGCCATTTAACCATTTCTCTGTGTGTTAGGATATCTTACCTTTACCTTTTAGAATATCTTTGTCCTGTGCGCCACTATGCATCTCTGTACTTTTTTTGTGTTGTTTGTCTGTCTCCTCGGCTATGGTTATTGGCTTAACAGCACAGGTGGGATGGAACGGGAGGGGTGAGGGATCAGGGGAGGAAAGCTAATGTATATTCGTGTATGGAGGTGGATGTGGACGCAGTTAGAACTGAATAAGGATAGATTCCCCGTATTCTCATGTCAGTAATTATGACTCGTGCATGTATGTACTTTCTCGCCTCCGTGGGGCAGTAGTTAGCTGCGAATCCGCGTGCCTGGGTTCGAATCACGGCCCGGGCAGTCGGCGTGCAGCTCACCCACGGATTCATCTCCCCTTTCGGGCTGTTCACTAAATACGTACCTAGCTTATCCTGGGGATGGTAAACTGTGGAAACCCGGATGTTACATTGTCCCTGAGTCCCGGGGTAACAGGTTCTTATCCACCTCAGAGTCAGCCAATGCGACGGAGATGAGCTCCGAGGCTACGCGCTGCTATGGTGTATGCCCCTAACTTTACTTTTGCCACGCACTGTGGTAATCATTTCCTCGGTGTCCAGACCAGCTCAGAGCGGGATGGAAGGACACTGTGCAAGTAATACATGTCAAACAATTGATATGTTTTATTACAGTCGTTTGATGTCACACATATTACCCAACCATTAATTAATTTATACTTGTATTGTAAAACATTAACGTTCTGCCCAAACAATAGTGAAAGCTTAGCCTCTATATTAAAGAAAGCTTAAAGCTTGCCATTGATTTTTTTATTTATATAAGATTGAATTACAAGTCAGTGCCACAAGATAGTTCACAGGATTACCAGAGCAGTCATGTAGTGAACATAATCGTGGACACAAACTATACCGTAATAGATCGAATTATAACTTGTCTGAGTGACGGGGACAGGAGTATGATTAATTGATGTAGTTCGGCTGCTGGAAAGCGAGGGTGGGAGGAAGGAAGGGAGGGAGGGAAGGAAGGAGGCTGATTAATTAGACTAATGGCAATGGGTTAGATAGTCATCCCTTACAATAGTGAGCTTGGAGGGAGCGTATTGGTAGTCCCTACAAAGTCAGCCTCAATTCCTCATCCTCATTTGCCTCTCTGAATGGCTGGTACTCCACAAGGGAAGAGGATATTGGATTCCCCTGAGGTTTCTGTGGCCTCAGAAATCAGTGCAAGGTCTCTTAAAGACGCCTCGACCGAACCGGGTGTCACACAGGCTCTGTCTATCCTTTACCGCCTGCGTGGGTAGACAGACTTCCCCTTCAATAGTAAGTACCTGGCGTCAGTGCGTTTCGCGGGTGTTGAGGACAGCCTGGTAGATGGCGGCGAAAGGACGCACCACGACCTCCCAAGGCTCGGGGGCCGCCACCTCGAAGTAGTCGCAGTCCCATTTGCTGGCCATGTCACGTATCTCGTGGTCGGTTACCTCGCGGGCGTGGGCCAGGTCAGCCTTGTTGCCCACGAGCACCATGGGCCGCGGAGAGCCGGGCGTCAGCTCCAGGATGACACGCCGCAGGTGGTTGAGGGCGGTGAAGGAGGCGTGGGAGGTGAGGGAGAACACCAGCATGAAGCCTTCACCCCACGACACCTGCCGCTCCCGTCCATCCTCGGCAACTTCCACCTGCGACGAGGGAGACCTGAGGCGGGGCGCGGGACCCTCTTTGCGTTACGTTGGAAGTCTCGTATACAAAGAGAAGTAACACTCAGTTGTGTGCCAGGGAACTACATGGCTTGAAACAGCCCCTCGACGGTCTACTCACGTGTCCTGCGGTGTCCATGACCTGCAGAGGGAGGGTGTGGCCGGGCAGCGGGATCTGGTAGCTGTACACGGCCTCCAGCGTCGGGTCATATTCCCCGATGAAGCGCCCCGTCAGCAGCCGTACGATGAGAGCTGCGGGGACAGAGGGGCGTCAGGAGGGTCAGCTTCGCCATTCAGCTGAGCGCGAAAGGGTCTCGAACTTGGTCATCCGTCAAACCGAGTGAGTAAGCTACTGAGAGAGAGAGAGAGAGAGAGAGAGAGAGAGAGAGAGAGAGAGAGAGAGGAATAGCCAGGGTCCGTTTATAGAAGTGGGTGACAAGGGCCGAGAGGTAAATTAGAAATGGGAGGCTTGGCCAGGTGTGGTGGGGCTGAGGGCTGCGAGGAAGACGCTAGCAAGGGTTCAGGGGAGTGGAGTTTGGGAAGGCGGTGGGAAAGGTTCTGGTAAGCTCACCGTTTCGCCTTGCACTTCTCTACAAATAAATATAACTTAATAACAGACGGCGGGGGTGCACAACTCTTATTATAGTACTATCAATAAGTTTATGGGAAGCAAACTTACACTCAGGGAGGAAAGGAACATTATGATTAGCCATCCACATTTGATAAGGCTTCGTAGTTGTTGTTGCCGGGTATTTCCATGAGTAGTTTTATGAGCCTAGTGATAGTCTGACGAGGCATCTGCACCTTACGAAAAAACACTCATGAGAACCCATCTTATCTCCGTGACCCTAGGAAATATTCGTTGTTAGAGCCGAGAGCGTCTGAGGATACGGTTCCACATGATTTTTACCCTCGTCTCGTTGTTCGCGTGGAAGTATTATACTGGTTGCTGCATGATTACTAAGCCTCCATCACAAAGCCTGCCGCTCGAACAAATACGTTGTCAATAAACTAATAAAATTTCAAGTAACAGGATTTGCTATTGAATAAAAGTGCGCTTTGAGTCGGCTAATTACTCCTTCAATAGCGAACATCGGGCTGGGAGGGGGACGAGGATAGAGAAGGGAGGGAAGGGGAGGAGGGAGAGGGTAAGGGATGGGAAGGGGAGAAGTGGGAGGGAGAGAGAGAGAGAGGCACGTGCAGATGAGATTTATGATTAGATGAAATATTACAGAAAAAAACCCTTTGCCATAATTACAGAAAACCTTTTGCCTGATGTAAAGCTCAGATAAAAATAAAAAAAAAGAATAAAACGTGGACTCGGTCATTCACCAGAGGAAACGAGGGAATTAATTAATGAGAAAAGGAACGGAGTGATTCGTGGAAACTTTTAATGATGTTATAAAATACGGAGGTAGTAATTGATTTTATTGAAGAAAAAGTGTTGCTGGGAGTAAGAAAACAATCCCTGGGAGAGCTGCAGGGAGTGTGTAGCGAGGTAGATGATGCAACAGCTATTACCCCGCATCATATCCCCCATCCCTTCTTCCCCCCTCTTTCCCCTACCTCAATCCTCCCCTCCCCAACCTTTAATACATAGGTAGATGGGGGCAACAGCTAAATAGGTACGGTAGATTAGTACATCAGCAGAGCATAGGCTAGGCTACAGTAGATGGGTACAGGCTAGCGATGAGTTAGGCTAGGCTACGGTGGATGAGTGCAAGCTAAGGATGAGTATAGGTTAGGCTACGGTGGATGTTGCAGACTAAGGATGAGTATAGACTAGGCTACGGTAGATAGGTGCAGACTATGGATGGGTAAAGGCTAGGCTACGGTAGATAGGTGTAGGGTAGGCATGAGTGGAGGTTATATATATTTTTTTTATAGGCTACGGTGTATGGAAGAAGCGGCAATGGATAGGCTAGGCTACGTTCGCGCAAGGCCATTGAAAGCATAGACAAAGGGGGGATTAGCGGGTAAAACACCACAGCTATAGCTAACATCTGATATAATCCTCCACGACAACACAATGCGAGTCCCGTTGGAAAGGCTTATACACCACATGACAACCGTTTAAAAAAAAAGTAAATCGACTTGGGCAGAAAAATAATCACACCCACGCAGATTTATCATTAACAAGTTTGTATTATAGAAAGTAAATGTATCGGAATATGGAGAAAAAAGATGCGGAGGAGGTAAAACTGCTAAATCTAGAAGCTTGCATGAGTGACGAATTGAGTAAAAAAGAGAGAATAAAGTAGACTATTGCAGAGAAACAAACATACAAACGAACATAGAATCAACTACAGGGATATGAAAAGCAATATGTAGAATAAAAAAACCCCAATGACGAACCGTTTAAAAAAAAGTTAATGGCTCGCAGTAAAAAAAAAAAAAAATAATAGCCAGGTACCCGTGATTGAAAACCTCCTCTCATACATATACATACAAAAAACAACGACAATAATAAAAAAAAAGAAAACATTTACAAAAGATACAATTAAAGACAACTGCTTCCCCTCCTCCCCCCCTCCCTCTCCCACCCGATGATAGACAATTGCATACTTAATTAATTTGCCTGAGTGGTGTTTACCGAAAGCTCGTGCGATAATTAATTACTCTCGCAGGTAGGCAGGTACGTAGGTAGGCATGTGGGCAGGGGGAAGGTAGGTAGACAGGTGGGTAGGCAGGTAGGTTGGTAGGCAGGTAGGTAGGCAGGTAGGTAGGCAGGTAGGTTGGTAGGCAGGTAGGGAGGTAAGTAGGTAAGTATGGCTCCTCGGTGCGATCGCTTTAGTTAGTCAGGTATCAAAATAAAGAATCATTTGTCGTTGAAGGTGATATATGCATCCTCTGGTGGCGACTACTCCTTGTGCAACGCTTCCATTATTATTATTATTATTATTATTATTATTATTATTATTATTATTATTATTATTATTATTATTATTATTATTATTATTATTGTAGAGGTTCTTTAATGATCATATATTACGTATTTTCCTCATCACTAAAGCTTTGGTTCAACTATTTTTTTTCTTGTGTTCTAGTTCAAAAGACTAAACGAATAATATGTATAGGTTAATGATAATAATAAGAGGAAGAAGGAGAAGGAGAAGAAGGAGAAGAAAATGATTAGAAGAAGAAGAGGGAGAAGAAAAAGGAGGAGAAGAAGAAGGAGAAGGAGAAGAAGACGGAGAAGGAGAAGGAAAGGGAGGAGAAGGGAAAAAAGATAAAGGAAAAGAAGAAGAAAAGAAGAAAAAGCAGAAAGACGTGTGTGTGTGTGTGTGTGTGTGTGTGTGTGTGTGTGTGTGTGTGTGCTCGCCTCGCTTTGACGCCGCACCAGCTCGTTATAAACTGGCCGTGTTGTGTCGGGTGGAATCGAGCGCTCGTACGCTGGGATTAGGGCAGCACGCGGAGGGTTTGATCCGCTGATGTGATATTAATGTAGCCTTTGTTTGGGCGACGCTTGTGACGGCTTTACTGAGACCGATCCGGGAAGCCGAGCGGTGGCGGTGGTGGTGGTGGTAGTGGTGATGGTGGTGGTGGTGGTGTTGGTAGTGGTGGTGGTCGTGGTGATAGCGGTGGGGTTGTAATGGTAATGGTGATGATGATAGTGGTTATGATGGTGGTTGTCGTGGTGGCAGTGGTCTGTTTGCAGTGGTAGTGGTGGTTACGATAGTGGTTGTGATGACGGTGGTCGTGGTAGGATTGTGGTGGTTGTGGTGGTAATTGTGGTGGTGATCTGTTTGTGATTTTCAGTTTCGATTTGTTTAGTTTTATATAATGTATTTTATCACGAATTATTATTTTTTTCATTAGTAGCAAGTTGAATTTTGTTGTTGTTGTTGTTGTTGTTGTTGTTGTTGTTGTTTATGTTAGATCGTTAATTTTCGTGTTTTTACCTCACCATCATTATCATCATCATCATCATCATCCTTGACCCAGTATCGCGTTGTAAAATATTTAGCATTAATCTGATTTTCTTTTTCCTCTCTAATATAATAATTCCTTGTTGAGAGTCTCTTCACATTCAATCTTTCATTTAATTACTCTAATCTTATTTCATTTGATTAATCTGCCCCCAATCTCTCTCTCTCTCTCTCTCTCTTAATTATCACTTTTTCCCATTCTTTTTTTCTAAATCCTCCTTTTTACCTGTATTTAATTTTCCAGGTATTTTTATCTTCCAGTTTTCCCTCCACTTTTATTTATTATTTTTTTTTAATCTGCCCTACTACGTTTTTCCTGCCGTATCATTATTTTCACCTTTTTCAGCAACATTTTCAATATATATCACTTTCATTATCGTTGTTGCTGCATTTTCCGTTATTATTTTTGTAAAGATCACGTTGTCTGTTATATATTCTCTTTATGCTTCCCAAATATACGGAGATGAGCACCGAGGCCACGCGCAGCTATATCGTGTGTCCCTAACATTATAAATACTTCGATTCTACAGATTTTCCTTTAGCACGTTTTCACTATATGCTTTCTCTGTTAGCCTAATACATCATCTCTCGCTTCTTCACTTCCACGTATGTTACCCTTCTATGCTTCCCATTTTCCTGTCCCTCCAGCCTACGCAGTAGTTCAATATACTCAGTTACATGTATTCTTGCCTTTATTCCACTGGTTCTCTTCTTTAGCCTGTATCATCTATATGTATCGCCTTCATGTGTCCTAAAGCTTCATTCCACCGCCTCTTTCCTCTCATGGATACTCGATAGCTCCACAGGGTTCCATAGCGTCTAGTCTGTATTCGTTCTTCCTTCATTCCGCTGTTCCTCTTCTTTCGGTAGGCTAGTCGGTATCATCTTTATATATCACCTTCATATATCTCAAAGCTCCATTTCACCGCCTTTTCCCGCTCATAAACATCCCCATATCTTGTTTTTTTCACTAATGTCTTTCATCTCTTGCTCCAACAGGTGATGATGACAAGTATGTGGGTGAAGGAGGAGGAGGAGGCGTGGGAGCAGGGGATAATGAGTCTGAGGATCACATGAAGACTCCCTTACGTAAGCAGGGCGAGATAGACTCCAATCCACCTCTTGCTGTGCCCTTAATCTGACCCTCCAGCCTCCACCCACCGCCTTCACCACCAGAGGGAGCGTCTTCACCACCCACCTGTGCTACGTAATCACCAACTCGCCGTCATCACCTGCTGCTACTACCACGCTAACCCTCACCTGTACGCCCACAACCACTGTCCCAATTACGAGAGAAAGGTAAATGATGCTTTTTTTTACTGTTTTTCTTGTAGTGGTTTAGGTTAGTTAGTCGGTGGGTCACTATTTTATTTATCTTATTTATTTTATTCTTTTTTGTGTGTGTTGGAAATAGATTCGGTGTTGGTGATTCTTCTGTCACTTATTGTTTGTTGTTGTTCTTCTTGTGTTTGTGTTTCTTTTTTTGTTACGTTATCATGATCAATACTACCGTTATGTATCCTAATCAGTGTGTGTGTGTGTGTGTGTGTGTGTGTGTGTGTGTGTGTGTGTGTGTGACTAGGAGGCTGACCTTAAGTAGCTCTGAGATATTGATGAGAGAGAGAGAGAGAGAGAGAGAGAGAGAGAGAGAGAGAGAGAGAGAGAGAGAGAGAGAGAGAGAGAGAGAGAGAGAGAGAGAGAAGAGAAGAGAAGATGAGATGAGAAGAGAAAAGAAGGGTGGGTGGGTGGATGGATGGAAGATGTGCGTGCAGAAGAGAGGAGGATGAAGAGAGAAAAGAGGGTTTAGGGCTCAGAAGGTAATTAATCACTATAACACGCACACACAACGTCTGCCTTCCACCCACGAGCACTACCAAAGAGACGAGACTCCCACTGTGCCATGAACGGGAGAAAACACCCATGACAACCCAACGTAGCTCCTCTCTGGCCTTAAAAAGTAGTCGTAACAAGAACCCGAAGAGTTTAATAATACCAGTCCAATCACCTGACCCCTCACTCACCGCCCCGCCACGTACAACACATCACTCCCTTGGCAGCATCAGGATCCATAAGATAAACGGGTCGGCTCACGCTCGCTCGGGGATCTGGGCCACTACGTCATCAGTCCCACTTGCTCCTCTTCACTCACCGTCTGACGCGCTGTCTAATGGATCCTGGGAGGCATATTCCTAATCTCTCTACGGGTATGTGGTTCCCGGGTAAAGGCGCTGGGCTGTTGCTTCGAAACTAACACTTGGGGGTTCTTGAAGATACTCTCATTATGATTAGAGTTTAAAATTACCCTAGATGACTTCAACCTAACCTTACCTAACCTAACCTAACATTACCTTACCTTACCTTACCTTACCCTACCTTGCCTTATCTTACCTTACCTTACCTAACCTAACCTACCCTACTCTACCCTAACTTAACCTTACCTTACCTTACCTTACCTTACCTTATCTTACCCTACCTAACCTAACCTACCCTACCCTAACCTAACTTAGCCTAACCTAACCTAACCTACCTAACCTAACCTAACCTTACCTTACCTTACCTTACCTTACCTTACCTAACCTAACCTACTCTACCCTACCCTACCCTACCCTAACCTACCCTAACCTAACCTAACCTAACCTAACCTAACCTAACCTAACCTAACCTAACCTTACCTTACCTTACCTTACCCTACCTTACCTTACCTTACCTTACCTTACCTTACCCTACCTTACCTTACCTAACCTAACCTAACCTACTCTACCTTACCCTACCCTGACCTAACCTAACCTTACCTAGCCTAACCTGACCTAACCTAACCTTACCTTACCTTACCTTACCTTACCTACTCTACCCTACCCTAACCTAACCTAACCTAACCTAACCTTACCTTACCTTACTTTACCTTACCTTACCTTACCTAACTTACTCTACCCAACCCTACCCTACCATAACTTAACCTAACCTTACCTTACCTAACCTAACCTAACCTAACCTACTCTACCCTACCCTATCCTATCCTACCCTACCCTAACCTAACCTAACCTTACTTTACCATACCTTACCTTACCTAACCTACTCCATACCCTACTCTACCCTACCCTAAACTAACCTAACCTAACCTTACCTCACCTAACCTACTCTATACCCTACCCTACCCCTAACCTAACCTAACCTAACCTAACCTTACCTTAACTTACCTTACCTTACCTTACCTAACCTAACCTAACCTACTCTACCCTACCCTACCCTACCTTACCCTAACCTAACCTACCCTACTGTACCCTACCCTACCCTACCCTATCCTAACCTAACCTAACCTAACCTAACCTGCCCAGTTCAAGAGCGGGCGCCCCATACCAATACAACGATAGGGAATACGCGTCCGTTCTCCCGCACACTCCCGCGCGGTTTTTCCCTTCCAACGAAACCTTTTAAGCTGTAGTAAATTCACGCGCCACCCTCTGGAAAGGTTTATGATCACGTGGTTCACCGCCTCCTCGCCCATATATTCTGTGGCTAAAAAGCTTGCGTGCTCACAAAATGGGTTCTTTATCCTCGACTTCTCTTCGCACCCGTTGTATATGCCTTAGACTGAACTTTATGAAGGCTTGTAATACCTGGTGCTCTTACGCGGCTTCTAATTCCTTATTCTTTTCTGTATTATCGTCTAGCTCGTCTTTTTTGTATTAAGGGAGGTTGTTTATGGTGACTTGTTTTCAGTGGGACCTGTTTTTTCACTTTTTGTACTTTAGGTTGAACTCCTCTTATGCGGTTTCTGATTCCTTATATTATTTTCAGTATTCATGTTTAGTTCGTATTTTGTTTATCGAGGGAGGATGTTTTTCGTTCCGTTTCGTTCCTTTCCCCTTCCTGAACTCCTGAATGAACTCCTCTTATGCGGTTTCTGATTCCTTATATTCTTTTCAGTATTCAGTGTTTAGTTCATCTTTTGTTTACCGAGGGAGGATATTTTTCGTTCCGTTCCGTTTCTTTCCCTTTCCTGTGTCTTCTTCGCCTCCTGTATATAAAAACATAAGAACGTAAGGAGTCTACAAGAGGCCGGTTGGCCTATACAAGGCAGCTCCTGTACACTCAACCCCACCTTACCTCACCATCCATGGCTTTATCTAACCTCTTCTTGAATGTATCTATGGTATTGGCACCCACAACATGGCTCCCAAGCCTGTTCCATTCGTCCACCACTCTATTAGTGAACCGATTCTTGCCTATGTCTTTGTTGAATCTGAATTTGTCTGACTTAAAACCACTGCCACGCGTCCTACCTGGCTCTTTTACTATCAAAATCTTATTGACATCCCCTTTATTAAAGCCCTTCATCCATTTATAGACTTCGATCAAGTCTCCTCGCAACCTTCGCCTTTCTAGAGAGTGTAGATTTAAATGCTTCAGCCTGTCTTCATAAGGCAAGTTTCTTACCCCCTGAATCATCTTTGTCATCCTCCTCTGTACAGATTCTAACATCTTGATATCCATTTTATAGTAGGGGGACCAGAACTGAACTGCATAATCGAGATGAGGTCTAACTAGTGCTAAGTAAAGTTTGAGGACGACTTCAGTGCTCCTATTGCTTACGCTCCTTGAGATGAAACCAAGTACTCTATTGGCCCGTTGGCCTCTTGTCTATCCTCCTCTCCTCCATTCCTTTCATCCTTGTCCCCTACCATTGTATCTTTTTAGTTTCCTGGTGCTACTTCAACATGTATCCTTAGTTGTATAATCACACTATGTACTGCCTGGGGGTTGGGATGGCATGCTCCTCCCTTCTCCTTCGTTGTTTACTTGCAACAATAAACTATCAATCAATCAATCCTCCTCCTCCTTTTCCTTCCCTTGCCCTTCGAGTAGTTCCCGTCAGTTCTCTTCGCCCTTCTCTATCTCATATTCATCCTCCCCCTTAATTTCTTCATTCTTTCCTCTCCTTTACACCCTTTCTCTCACCCCACTTTCCCTTGTTACGTTTTATCCTATCCCTTCATCTTTTCCCCTCCATTAATTAAGTCCTTTCTCTCATCCCACTTCTCACGTCACTTCCCCTTGTTACGCTTCCCTCCTTTCTCTGCCTCACTCACGCGTCTTTCCCAAGTGAGCTGCTGCTGTGCTTTTGACACCCACCGCCACCACCACTACTACCACCACCCTCACCGCTAGTATCACTACCACCCCATTCTGTTGCCTCTGCTAATTGGTACCGCAGGGCAAGATTCATCTCTGGTTTCTCCTGCGAGTGAATAGAACGACTGCAGGAGGTGTAGTAGTAGTAGTAGTAGCAGTAGTAGTAGTAGTAGTAGTTGTTGTTGTTGTTGTGAGGATACTAAAAGGAAGAAAAAGCTCACTGGTAACGTGGATGGCGTGTCGTTACTTGTTTGAGAGAGAGAGAGAGAGAGAGAGAGAGAGAGAGAGAGAGAGAGAGAGAGAGAGGCCCGTTTGTTTGTCGGTTCAATGGAAAGCCTAGTTAACGGAGAGGTGTGGTCTTACGGATAATCATGACACAAACAAGTAAATTGAGGCAGACTGGGAGGAGGAGAGGAGCGGAAGGGAAGGGAACAATGAAGGAAACTGAGCCTGGAGGGGAGAGGAGAAGAGCCAGTTAGCGGAGAGGTGTGAGCGAACATGAACAACACTGTGGACTTCGTAATAGCAGAGGACTGGAGAAGGAAAATAGACACGAAAGGAAATGAAAACTAACTTGCGGACAGGAGAGAGAGAGAAAAAAAAACCCTATCCGCTAGAGGGAGTGAGCGAGCATGGAACCAACACCGTGGACTTGGTATAGGGAGAGGAATGGAGAAGGGAAAGCGACACGAAGGGAAGGGAAATGAAAACTAACTTACGTACAGGATAGAGAGAAAAAATCCTGTCCGCTAGAGTGTGTGGCCG